>NC_056749.1:203699951-203824951 GCF_019279795.1 Protopterus annectens
CCTTTTTTTAATTTTAATATTGTTTTCCTCTGTAATATTGTTAATTTGTCTCTATTCGTATGTATTTGTATGTCTGTTTGGGGCTTTTCCCCTCGGGTCTCCACTGAAAAAGGGTAATTCTTACCCAGCTGGACCAACCCGGTTAACAAATGCAAAATAAATAAAGTGCCCCCCACCCCAACTGGGAAATGTCCATGGTCACCATGGCTGAGGGGGGTGGGAGAAGGAAAGGTCTACCTAAAGTTAGGTCGTCCGACAGCAACCACCATTGTAGATGCCTTTATCAAACCAAATTCAGCTTTATAAGACCAGACAGAGGCTATTCAGAGTATAGCCCAATGAAAAGCCAGGGTCCATTAAAGGACTCGCATAAAATACCTTCCAAGAGGGACTAATGAAATGGCAGCTGCTGTAGATCTTGCAGCCTGGAGTATCAGCTTTGCTGGTGGAGAAGCTCTATTCAAGACTGTTTGGACATGATCCCTTAAGGTTTGAACACGATGAAGGGTAAAAAAGGCAATCTGGTTCAGTGTGTCCAGGGTAGCTCCGATGAATTTTAAAGTCTGCACAGGTGAGATATTCGACTTTGTCTGATTTATAGTGGTCTCCAGGTGATTGGAGAGCCTGATGAAATAATCCCTGGCTGTAGTAGTTGATGCCTGGTTGAGGCAGTAAAGAGCCAGTCGTTCAGATATGGAAACACCCGGAATCTTTGCAGTCTCAGGTGAACTGCAACTTCTGCCATGTATTTGTATAACACCCTGGGGGCTGTGGTAGTCCAAATGACAGAGCCCTGAACTGAAAATGACTGGCTCCTAGCTGGAAGTGTGGATGACTTCTGGACAGTCTATTTTGATGTGATAGTACGCATCCTTCAAGTCCACTGAGCACATCCAGTCATCCTTCTGCAACGGCAGTAGAATGGACTGAACCATCCCTATTCAGAACTTTGCCTTCTTTATGAGCAAATTTAATTTGCTTAGATCCAAAATGGATCTCAGTTTCCTGGTTTTCTTTGACACTAAAAAGAAGCAAGTGTAATTTCTGAATCCTCTGTGTCTGGTCAGAACATCTTGGATAACTCTCTTTTGCAGAAGATTTTTGACTTCTTCTACTACGAACTCCCTCTGACTGGGTGGAACATTGGCGAGTCTCTCTTTTTTTTTTTTTTTTCTCTCCAGAGGAGGAAGAAAGAGAATAACATAGCCTCTGGAAATAATGTTTAGCTCCCTCTTGTTTTGTATTGTATCATTCCAGGTGATAGGGTGCATAGAGAAATGACCCCCGACTGCCTCCAGAGATGAGCAGTCAGGCAACGCTTCAGGAGCCCTGGTAGGACCCGTCGGGAAAGGGTTCCTTGAAACCCTGATTCTGCAGACCCCCTCTGCCTCTGCGGTGGCATCTCCCATTGAAACGTTCTCCTCTGCCCTAGAGGAAGAATCCCTGCATTGATCTTGGGAAGACCCCTGGGATTTTTAACCAGGTTTTCTTTCCACTGCTCTGGTTTCTAGAGCAGGTGCGCTGTGGAGTGGAGAACTTGACCCCAATGGCAGATAAGGTCTTCACTTCTTGCTCATTGTGGTTTAGGTTGTCTTTGATTGATGGACCAAAAAGTGAGGATCCGTTGAAGTGGATGTTAACAAAGGATGCCTTAAAGGGCTCTGCAAAATCACAAAGCCTCACCCAGGCATGTCTCCTAATAGCAATGCCTGAGCCATCTGCCCACGAGGCACCTTCCATGGAATGGGAAGTCAGCCTCATAGAAGAATTGGATAAAGATGAAAAAGAGGTCATTTGGGGGGAGACCTTTTTGAAGTCCTCCGCCGACATGGTCTGCCAGAGAGTCTGATAGCTCTTTCAACAGTTCCCTCACAAATGAGTAGTGTGCGCCATGTCCACCAGGTAGTTCAACTTTCTCAATGCGAAAGTGGCAGAGGCATAAATGCACTTACCAAATCTGCCTATCGCTCTGGACTCCCTGTTCAGTGGATGGACAGAGCTCTCCTCGGCTTGCTCCTTTTTGGAAGCTTTTGCTACAGCCATGGCATCCACTGGAATATCCTTGGTCCAACATGGTCTATCCTTGGTGGGAGATAAAAAAATTTTCCGGGCACTTGGAGATTGGTTTGAGTCTGGCTCCTTCCAGGCCAGGCTAGACACCAAATCCACTAGCTTGTCTGCTGGGGGAACCACCCAAGATGTTGATGGGCCTGTCCCGTAAGCCACCAAAAATACAGACTCCTCCAAGGATGGAGAATGGGCTAACCAACCACTTTTTTGCTTCAGAATCTCTAAAATATTTTCAAAAAGATGTCCTCCAGTGGTGATCTGGGGGATCCTTCCCCTTCATGAAAGTCCATGTCCTTGGTGACAGACTTCAAGGGGGAGTCTGTGCCTCCTTTTGCATGCCTTCTTAAGAGGAATCTCTGTGGTATGTTTAGAGGAGGTCTCAGAAGAGGAGGGAGCTCCCTCAGTGAGAAGTATATGGAGGGCAGTCTGGACGGGTTGACTCAGGACAGGAATGACAGGCTCAAGTCTCTGATCCAAGACCTGTTACAATCCGAAGACAACGGAGCTGAGGAGGTCAAGGCAATTGTCTGAATGGAGGAAGAGAAGCTCCTTAAACAGGACCCTAGATCTCTCTCTATTGGCTATCATCCTGAGACTCTGAAGTAGAGGGACGGATTGGAGAAGAAGACTGGACTTGGAGAGATACACTCACAGAACCCACATGGGATGGTGGGGAGAAGATCCCCAGCTATATCTGAGTCTTCAGAATCTTCCTAATCATCCAGTCCATGTCATCCTCCATAAGACTCCTAGAAGATCTGGAGGAAGCCACTGATGGGGGTCTGGAGTGCCTAGAAGGGAGTCTGTTTCAGCCCGAAGGAAGGGGCTGACTCAATACCCAGCACTGGTGTGGGACCCCTCACTGTAGAACCAGTAGGCTTAGGATCTGAGGGAGAGGGGGCAGCTTCAGGGGAACTTGAGATCAAGTACGCCCCCAACAGATGCGAAGAGTGCTTCGGATCTTCCAGAGCTGAAGTAGGTCTAAGATCCGAAGTGGCCTAATCCAAGGGCCTAGTAACCTTGGCAGGTGGCTCCAAAGACACCCACAAAGATTTATGAGATAGCTTCTTGGAGTCAGAGGACCCAGAAAAGCTCTTGGAGGGGGGTTTGAGCCCCTGGGGAGGACGCGGGCAAAAGGCCATTTATAATTAGCTTGTTTCTGCTGTCGGAGATTGCAGCTTTCTCAAATGGAGCAGGCCGACCGCAGATGCTCTAGCCCCAAGACAGTACACACACACACACAGAATGTAAATCGGAATGTGGGAACTTAAATGGCTGCATTCCAAGCACCTTTTGATGCCGGAGGGTTTTTCAGCCATGAATACACTATACCACACACACACACGTAAAGGCTTGAAGAGAGCAAACCCAAGTAAGAACCATCGTACATGGCTAAGCTACTAAACTAAACATATATATATATACATACACACAGCACAGGATAACAAGTAGAAAAAAAGGAAGGAGAGCTACCCAATGGCTACCCAGAAGTATGGGAAAGCAAAAACAAACTGCCGTTAAAGCAAGGGAGAAGCTTTACTCTGCACACAAGAAATCAGGAGGGGAGGAAAACAAAGGTACAACAATACAAGTAAGAAAAAGAAAAGTACTTGTCTGATGAAAGAACCTAGTAAAGCCACTAGAATAGCTCGAGACTACTTGACAATGTCTGACTCTACTGGCGGCAAATGAGATCTGAGGAGACTGGTTGGAGTGCAGGGCATTGTGGGAGGAGCTAGAGACTTGGATCCTAGTCTGAAAGAATGCGGCTGAGTCAGATCTGAGGATTGGATCCGTACCCATTTGATTAGGCAGTGATATCATGAGGGTATCTTTATTAGTCAAGTGCTGTGGATCTGTATTGTTACTTTGAGTTACCTTACACTTAGCTTTTCTATGACTAATTGACATGTATTTTCTAATATTTTGGGTGTAGTTTCTTTATATTTGATAGTGTTATAAATTTGAAGACTAGCTATTCGTTTTGACTAAGAACTTAACATGTTTTTTTTTTTTTTTTTTGCACTCTGCCCCTGCTATTAGGTGATCATTGGCCAATTTGTTCCCTATCAGTGGGGCAAAGGTAGACTGGGAGGGGCCATCATTCAGGCTGCCATTGGAATGGTTCAAGAGTTTTTGTTTTCTGTATGCCCTAATGTTTCCCCTCAGGTTGCTGAGCTAGCAGAGCAGAAATAGAACGTGCAGGGAACTGACCACACTTGTAGTCCCTCAAATCCACAAAAGACATTGGCAGCAAGCAGCCCCAAACCATTCACTCAGACATCGGAGGTAGATTCCATGGTCTCCTGCAGAGAAATTGCATTTCCCTGTATATTTCCTGAGCACCTGCAAACCTCCTCCCACCTCAAGGGAGGCAACCAATCTATGCCCCTTCACCCCCGTGCCTCCCTACCTATTTCTTGCAGCGCTGGGGTTGTTTTTTAGTGCCCCATTATTTCAGTCATAGTAAGGGCTTCACCTGTCTGTGCTATGGAACCAGGCAAAGCCAAAACATAGCTGAATTGAACAAGATTCTCATATTAAATTTTATAGCTTAACTCAACTCTGTTAGTCTAAAAATGAGCTGTATGTTTAGTGAGGAAATACTGACAGAAACAGTAATATAATGAATGTACTTGCTAGGTATAGGTTACCATTTAAAATACTGTCATCCCTACGAAATTCTTTTTCCATAACATTCAAAAAAATGGGGTCAGGCAGTGCTTGGCAGTATATACATTACATAAATGAGTCAAATTGCATTCAGTAGTAATAGAGGTGGACTGTAATATTGGAGTGAGATAATCACAGGGTACTTAATATTAACCAAATGGTAGGAAGTGAGAACAATTAACTTTAGAGAAGAAAGCATAATATGGTATGGAGTTCATACATGTGTAAAAGTAAAATCACTGTTGTAGTGTCTACTTTATATTAGCTTAAGTTTACTGTGACCATGAGTTGATACTGCAGAAGTAACAGTGTAATGTAATACTTAACAAAGTATTAGTCGCCACAACAGTTCCTCAGCAATTGAAGTTAGATAACCTGTTTTTATTTTGGATATGTTCCAGCATGACTTTCTCCTTGGTTTTCCATAAAATATTGGGGAAGCTGTGATTACCCATTCTTTTGGAATCTATTCCATTATCTCTAAAGTTAATTTGGGTAAGTCTGTGAGAGCAATTGGGTGATCTTTGTCATTTGATAGTGCACGTGAGTAACCAGAGTGATTACTGTTCGTAAGGATCTTCCTTTCAGGGCAGATTAATAGAGCTCAATAGCTAAGATCTCACAAATCTAAGACATTTTATATTTATCTTTTTGTAACTTTTATGATTGACACTTTTATAGCTTGCTTGCAGACAAGCCTTTTTTTGCAGTATATATAAACTTTGTTTTTGTGCAAGTTTTATATTACTTCTAACTGTAACTCAAATTTGTAATTTTACTTAACTGGAGCTTTTCTCCCCAAGCCTCTGCTGAAAAAGGACCTGTCCAGTCGGACTTTCCCGGTAAACAAATGTTGAATAAATAAAAATAAATAAATAAAATATAGTTGCCCTTAAGGAAAAGAGATGATGAAACAGAACTTTTCAGATACTTTTTTGTATTTCAAGAAAATTAGTTAAATTTTTGGACAGTATTGTAAATCAGAGAGTTGTTCAAGAATATGATTAAATATTTTGAAATTGGGCAGTGGTCAAATCAAGAGCTTTGTGAGGGGAATGTTTACTGATGTCTCATAGTAAAAGCTTTCCATGGATATTTCTGAGATGCACATAATACACAAGTCACACAGTTGTGAAATGAAATATTCTGCATTTAAGTTCTATATGTTGTTGGAAGTGTTCAGTGGGGTATCAGAGTAACTAAGCTGTCTCTCTTTCTGCTTACCAGTCTTCTTTATGTTAATGTTTTATTCCTTTGGTCATTACAGAAATAACTACCTTTATGTACAGATTACAAGTTGTGTATAGGTTTGCATTATAAGGGGTGTCTTTGTAACAAAGAAGCAACTGAAATTTGCTGTCTTCTGGGAATGGGATTGGCATTTATTAGAAGTATTGTTCTGATCCAGTTTTGCTGAAATCTGGCTGTCTTTTTTTAGATGGGTATGTGCTTAAGTACAGCAACCTGGCCTACCCTATCCCACATCATCAACTGGGTTTCCCTCTTCTGATTTCTAGCTGATGTTCTTCATCTCACATTGCTGCAGTCCTAACACTTGGGTAGTCGAATATCAGGCAATAGGCTGGCGTCGGTCAGCGCATTTGACTGACATCAGAACGTCAGGGTACAAATGCACATGACCATATCCTCAGTCTTTTTGGTCCGATGCAGAAGCAGTGTTGCAAGTCGCCCGGGGCGTTCTGAAATTTTAATATTTTGTTTTCTTGCCTCAGTGGTTTACCGGATGTCAGAAAAAGTGAATAACTGTATTTCTTGTGGGAAACAGATACTGCATAGGGATTACCATAATTTGTGTATACCTTGTTTAGGACCTGAGTGCTAGGTTTAATAAGCAAAGACAAGGCAGTTAAACCGGTTCTTTAGAGGTGTCAGTGGAACCGTGGTGGTTCGACGAGGCCTCTCTGGAGACCCAGGGAGAAACTTTGATTTTACAGGATGTGGCCTCCCAGGAGGCAGGCTTCTCAAGTAACTGTACTCCCCTCCCTTCCTAAGGGGTCTAGGCCCTCTCTTTCTGCTTCCAAGGCTTCTCCTAGAGGCAGGTCTGCTTTAGCTTCTGTGGGTGTCACTCCCAGTTCTTCAGGTGCTGTGCCCAAGAAGCACATGCTCAAAATGGCGGAGGATTTAATTTCTTTAATTAGAGGCTCTATGCCCCCTCCTGATAAGAGGCCTAGGATGGAACCTGTGTTGGGGGATTATGAGCAGGCGGATGTGTCTGAGTCTTCGGCTGAAGACTTGCAGGAGTATTCTCATTATTCTGATTCTGATGTGGATGATTCTACTCCTTCTGCTTCTCCTCCTGAGGATTTTTCTTTTTCAGAGACCCTCCACTCCATGAGAGAGCATTTTAAATGGGAAGGTCAGGATTTCTCTGATTCCAGGAAAAGGCTTAGGGAATTTTTGTTGTTGCCGGAGCATAGGCCTTTAGCTATACCTCCTGTTCTGAATGTGGTGGAAGATGTGTTTGCAGAGGCTTCTCTTAATCCTGATTCTTTGCCTCCTGCTCCTGTTAAACCGGATAGGTATTACAGGGTGCCTGAAGCTCATAAGTTTCTTTTTAAGAGTCCTAGGGCAGACCCAGAAACTGTTAGCCAGGGCCTAAGGGTTGTAAGGCTTCTGTGTCAAGAATCGGTTCCTGCAGATAAAGAGGCCAGGGCCTTGGATAGATGGGAAAGAAAGTTTATACTTCTTCCACTCTAGCCATGAGAGCTTTGAATTGCCAGTTTCACATGTTGAAATATCAAAATTATCTCCTTTCTCAGTTGAAATCTAAGGTTGATGCTCTGGCGGAAGGTATTGACTGTAAAGAGTTACAGGATTTAGTGCATGTTTCTGAACAGGTGGGTAAGCATTCTTTACAATGTGGTTTTGATGCTGTACAGGCAGGGTGGCTGCCACTGGGTCAGTCCTTCGCAGGCATGCCTGGCTGAGGGATCAAAAGTTATCTGACCATGTTAAAACTAGGATTTTGGATGCCCTTTGCAATCTGATGTCTTGTTTGGTTCTCCTGTTGAGGCAGTTTTAAAGAAAATGGAAGACAAGGCTAAGTCTATGCAGACTGTTAAAGATTTTAAAGTTTAGTAGAAATTGGCCTACTAAAGGGTGGGACGATCCTTCTTATGATTCCCACTCTAGGGGTAGATCTCAGAGTTCAGGGCTCTTTCAGGCCCAGAACAGGGAGTTCTCCTGCACAGTCTTCAGTCCTTTAAACAGACCCAATGACCTACCTTTTCAGCTGCCAGAACCTTCTCGCCTGGCAGCACCTTTGGGAGGAAGGTTGGCACTTTTCAAAGAAAATTGGAGTTTGATTACCCAAGACAAATGGGTGCTGGATATCATACATCACGGTTACAGGTTTTATTTCCATACCTTGCCTCCTTTCAAAGGCATGCCAGACATTCCTCCTCAACAAAGAATAGAGGCTCACAAGCAAATTTCACTGCTACTCCAAATAGAGGCCATACAGCCGGTTCCTATGCCAGAAAGGGGCCTAGGATTTTATTCGCTACTGTTCCTAGTCCCAAAGAAGGGGAACACGTGGAGACCAATTTTGGATTTGTCTATCCTCAACACTTATCTGGACATTCCCAAGTTCAAAATGTTGACGTTGCAGCAGCTTCTACCTCTGCTGGGCAGAGATCATTGGATGGTAACTTTGGATCTCAAGGAGGCTTACCTTCATGTTCCTATCAGACTAAGTTGCAGAATCCTGCGTTTTCGAGCTGGGACTTCTCACTATCAGTTCTCTGCATTGCCCTTTGGCTTATCTACTGCCCAGAGTGTTCACGAAAGTTCTGGCTCCAGTGATAGCTTTCTTCAGGCTAAAAGGAATTCAGATCTATCCTTATTTGGACGACTGCCTGATTCTGGCTCAAGGAAGAGAAGAGCTTCTTCATCATTTGGAATATGTGATAGCAGTGCTAAGATGCCTGGGGTATTCTGTGAACGAAATAAAGTCCAGTCTAGTACCCTCTCAAGACATGTGCTTTCTGGGTGTGAGACTGAATACAGCATCCCAGATGGCCTTTTAACCCGGACAAACAAAAGAGTCTATCCCTTTACTTCCATCAGCTATCTCATCAGTCCGGGCTGACTGCAAGGACAGTCCTTCAAGCCTTAGGGTTCATGGCATCATGTATTCTGGTGCTTCCCAATGCCAAACTGCATATGAGGAAGCTACAATGGTATCTCAAAATGTATGGACACAGCACTGCCAGGATCTGGACACTGTCATTCAAATAATACCTTGCATTCAAAAGGAATTTTTGTGGTGGGCTCAGGAATGTCACCTAAACAAGGGACTCTCTGTGACCCGCCAGAGGCGAGTCAGATTTTAACGACAGATGCCTCAGACATAGCTTGGGAGCTCATCTAAATGGAAAGTGGATACAAGACAAGTGGCCTGCCAGACTACAACATCTACATATCAACATGAAGGAGATGTTAGCAGTCCAGTTTGCATTAATAGCTTTCAAGGATTTACTTCTTCCAGGGCAGGTGTTGATTCTAACAGACAACACAACTGTCATGTGGTACATCAACAAGCAAGGGGAACACATTCTTATCCTCTATGCAGGCAAGCAATGATTTTGTGGGAGACTGCTCTCAGTTTACAATTAAGTCTTCAGGCAAGGTTTCTGCCGGAGCACAGAACTCCTTAGCAGATGTGTTAAGCAGACAAATCATGGATCCCAGTGGAAACTGGATTTTCATGTATTTCAGAAATTGACAGTGTCCTGGGGAACTCCAGACATAGATCTGTTCGCTTCTCCACTAAACAACCAGCTGCCAAAGTTTTGCACAAAGGTTTCATCACACAGCTTGGAAAGTGGATGCTCTTTCTTTCAGTTGGAAAAATCTTCATGTGTATGCCTTTCCTCCTCTGCCTCTCCTCCCAAAGGTACTTCTGAAGGTCAGACAGGACAAGCCAAGGATGATTTTGATAGCTCCAGATTGGCCTCGACAGCACTGGTATCCACTACTGAGAAGTCTAGCACGGAAGCCTCCATGGGCCTTTGCCTTTGATTCCACATCTGTTGTCCCAGGAGGACAGTCATTTGCTCAATGTCAAACTTCACTCTCTTCATCTAACAGCATGGCATATTCTGTTTTAAACCATAGAGGGTCTCAACTTCCACAACAAGTTTTGAATGTGATTTTGGAAGCCAGAAGGCCTAGTACAAGGAAAGTGTACGCAGATAAATGGAAGAGATTTTTATTTTGGAGTGCAGCTAAGGATTTGATGTTTCTGAGCCTGACTTAAGTGTGGCTCTTCAATATCTTACTGAGTTATTGGACAAAGGTTTGTCCTTCTCTTCTATTAAGATTCATGCTGCAGCAATTTCAGCTCACTACGATGTGACCCACCATTGTTTTCTCACCCTTTATTCAAGCAATTTCTCAGAGGGCAAAGAATTTAAGACCCCCAAGAGCTCCTACTCCTGCTTGGGATCTCAATTTTGTGTTGGAGAAACTCACTCTACAACCTTTTGAGCCTGCAGCTTCTGCTGAGTTGAAATATTTGTCATGGAAGACTGCTTTTTTGTTGGCCATTACTTCTGCAAGAAGGGTTTCTGAATTACAGGCCCTTATGGCAGTTGAGCCTTTCTTAATTTTTCACAAGGATAGGGTATCTAATCCCTCCTTTATGCCTAAAGTGGTTTCTAGTGTGGCTTTAAACCAAACTATTCATTTGCCTACTTTTTATGCAAATCCCCAAACTAAAGGGGAAAAGATTTTGCACACCTTGGATGTTCACAGGCAGTATATTATTTGTACAGAACTAAAGGGTTCAGACAATCTCAGCAGTTATTAGTTTCTTTTGCTTTGTGCTCTCAGGGCAAGCCTGTGTCAAAACAAACTATTTCTAAGTGGATTGGATTTTGCATTGCTTTCTGTTATTCCCATCATGGCAAAGAGATTCCAGCTGGGATTAGACCTCATTCCACTAGGGCTACTGCCACTTCAACAGCTTTTGAGGGGGTGGCTACTAAGGATATTTTGGAGGCAGCCACTTGGAGTTCAGTGCATACCTTCTCTAAACATTACCACCTTCCATTGTACTCTAAATCTAGGGCTGGTTTTGCCACTGCTGTGTTGCAGGGCATTTTGGCAGCTCCTGCTTCATTATAGTTTAGCCATCCTCCCTTACCTCTGCTTTGGGATTCTACCCAAGTGTTAGGACTGCAGCAATGTGAGATGAAGAACATAGTACAGTTTTGTACCTACCATAAATGTAGATGTTCAAGATCCACATTGCTGCCTCCCTCCTTCCCCTCTGTTGTTTGAGGTGGTTGTGTGGGTTGGGTTATCCATCTGAGGTTAACTGCATTTGGTATATTGCATTTTGTATATATTGTATATATTATACATATTTTTGGTGTTAGACTAGCTATTTGTTTAGTTGTGGTCTTTGGGTTTGACCTTTCTTTTAGGGTCTTCTGACATCTGGGGCAAGAAAAGACTGAGGATATGGCGCCGGTCATGCGCATTTGTACCCTGACGTCTGATGTCAGTCAAATGCGCCTGACCGACGTCAGCCTTATGCTCTGATATTAATGAGGGACAGCGGACTACCCAAGTGTTAGGACTGCAGCAATGTGGATCTTCGAACATCTACATTTATGGTAGGTACAAAACTGTACTTTCTGTTTCATTCAAAACATAAATGCTGAGAAGCTGATTGTTGTCTGCATTCTGGGTTTTTGAGGAATTGCAACAAATAGATGGTGGTGCTGATGTCCTTCAAGGATGCATCTGCAGTCCTTACATATGGGTTGTCCTGCCTCAGGCAGCCCTTCGGTCGGCCGGATTCCAAAGTCTGGGTCCGGCGTCGACCGATGTCGCCCTTTTTCCCCGACGTCATAGCGCTCGGGGTATAAAAGCGTCAGCCGACGCCATGTTCCTCAATCTTTCTTGCCGCGAGGTGCCCGAAGCAGAAGCAGTTCGCAAGTGCTGGTCGGCCAGCTCCTGTGATTTCAGCTACCGAAGACTTCAAAAAAGCTAAGTACCCTGTTGGGGACTCTTTCTTGCCTCAGCCGATGTCATATCAAACGCTTAAAGTTAATAATTGTTTATCTTGTGGGAAACAAATACCTCATAAGGATTTCCACTCTTACTGCTTACCCTGCCTAGGCCCAGATCACGACATCTCGGCCTGTTCAGCCTGTGCTTCCTTCAATAAACGCACTCTTAGGCGTCGGGCAGAGTTTGCAGAGGAATTTTTTGGGGACAATTTTTGTTATATCAGGCCGTCGGAGCTTCCGACAGCACATTTACCCAAAAAACTAAAGGATAAGGACCGACACACGCGGTCCGCGGTTTCGGCCGACTCCACGCCTAGGCCTACCGCGAGTGTCTCTGTCTCTTCTGAAGCCGAATCTCTACCGCTTCAGACCGACGACACCGCACAACCGGTAACTTCGGTGCGGAGGCCATTCCTGAGTCGGTCATAGAATTTCCGTCTGAAACCGGTGCTCAGGAAATATCTGACACCATTTCTGTTGATAAATCTACCGCAGCACGTGGGGCAGCCAGGCCTCCTGTATCCATGTCCATTAAGGCCTTTACACGGGCTAAAGCTGCTAAACAGCCAAAATCTCTCCCTCCCAAGGCTATTCCTCAGGGATTCACTACCAGTTCACAAATCTTAACCTTGGCTGAGGACCTTATTTCCTTAATCAGGGGCTCTCAGCCACATCCAGACAGGGGCTCTCAGCCTCCTCCAGGCAAAAGGCCCAGGGTTGAGCAGACAGATCCCCAGTCTTCTGATGAGGCCTCAGATGACTTTGTCCTTTCGGACTACCAGGAGGCCCTTCCGGCCTACGAGGATTCTGATGCAGAGGAATCTATTCCCTCGGCCTCCCCACCTGAAGAGTTTTCCTTTGGGGAGACCCTTCACACCATGAGAGAGCATTTCAAATGGCAAGGCCAGGAATTCTCTGACTCCAGAAAGAGGTTAAGGACCTTTTTACATTTACCTCAGCATAGACCTTTGGCTATCCCTCCTGTTTTGAATGTTATAGAAGATGTGTACTCTGAGTCTAGTATTTCCCCTGACTCCCTTCTCCGGCCCCTGTCAAACCTGACAGGTACTACAGGGTCCCGGACTCACATCTATACCTTTACAAGGGCCACTCTGCTGACCTAGAAACTATTTCCCAGGGCCCTAAAGGGGTTACAACTACCACTGCCAAGAATCCACTTCCTTCTGAAAGGGAATCCAGGGCTTTAGAGAGATGGGGTAAAAAAATGTATACTTCTTCCACTTTCTATGAGAGCATTAAATTGTCAATTCCATATGATACAGTATCAAGAGTATCTGTTAGATGAATTGCATAAAAAACTGTCCTCTCCTGAACCCCTAGACCGCAAGGCCCTTCAGGATCTGGTGCAATAACTCTCAACAGGTTAGCAACCATTTCTTACAATGTGGTTATGATGCATTGGAAGCTTCATGTAGGTCAGCAATGACAGGTGCAGTTATACGTAGACATGCTTGGCTGAAGGAACAAACACTGCCAGATCATGTTAAAGCAAAGCTTCTGGATGCACCACTGGAAAATCAAAAGTTATTTGGTTCCACGGCTCAAGAGGTCTTAAAGAAATTTGAAGAAAAGGCTAAATCAGTTCAAACAGTCAAAGATTTTCTCCAGGTCCAACCACCTAGATTCAGCAGAAATTGGCCTTCTAAGAATTGGTCTTTTCCTGACACAGACAGATTTCAAAGAGGGAAAAACAGACGTGGCAGAGGTAGAGGGCAAGCTCGAGGCTCCTACAGAGGACGTCAATGGCAGCCTCCTACCCAGAGACGTAGTGCAGTACCTACATCTACTGCACAAGGACAAACTCAATGACTTGACTTTGACACCACCAACCAGGGCTCAATTGGAAGCACCTTTGGGCGGAAAGCTATCTTTATTCTCAGAAAATTGGCGCAGTATTACAAAGGACAAATGGATACTGCAAATAATAGACAAAGGATACAGATTCCATTTTCATACATTACCAAGAAGACAAGGCATGCCAAACTTGCCACCAAATCAAAGGGCAGAGGCTTTCAAGCAGATTTCCAAACTACTACAAATGAAGGCAATAGAAAAGGTTCCTTTCACAGAGCAAGGCCAAGGATTTTATTCCAGACTATTCCTTGTTCCAAGAAAAGAAAAGCAATGGAGGCCTATTCTAGACTTGTCCGCACTGAATACTTATCTCATCATGCCAAAATTCAAAATGCTGACCTTACAGCAGCTCCTTCCCATGCTGGGCAAGGGGTCCTGGCTGGTAACTCTAGACCTCAAGGAGGCATACCTGCATGTCCCTATCAGACAAAGTTGCAGAAGACACCTCAGATTTCTTGCAGGTTCGGAGCATTATCAATTCTCAGCATTGCCCTTTGGCTTATCTACTGCGCCCAAAGTATTCACGAAATGCCTGGCATCAGTAATTGCACATTCCAGACTTCAGGGGATTCAAATATACCCATACCTGGACGACTGCCTTATACAAGCGGACAGCCAACAAACATTGTTAAAACACTTGAGCTATGCCATCCACCTACTACAGGCCTTGGGATACACAGTCAACTTTCAGAAATCAAGACTTGTTCCATCCCAAAGAATAATTTTTCTGGGTGCAAAGCTGGATACAAACAACCAAATGGCTTTTCTCACAGAAGAAAAACAAGAACAACTACCGGATTATTTCAAAAATCTGACAACACAAACCCAGCTGACTGCAAGGAAAATCCTGCAGGCCCTGGGTTTCATGGCATCTTGCATTCTGCTGATTCCACAAGCAAGGCTGCATATGAGGAAACTGCAATGGTACCTAAGGAGTCTATGGTCTCAACACAGTCACAGCCTAGAAGCCTTGATCCCCCTGATTCCATGCCTTCAAAAGGAATTTCTGTGGTGGGCACAAGCAAGTCAGTCAAACATGGGCCTACCTTCCAGCAAGCCACATATCAGCCAAACCATCACAACGGACGCCTCAGACCATGGATGGGGAGCGCACATGAAGGGCAGATGTATTCAGGGGCAGTGCACTCAAAAGGAATTGTGCCTGCACATCAACCAAAAGGAAATGCTGGCAGTGATACATTCAATCGAGGCCTTCGAACATTTCCTGCATCAAGGTCACCTGCTAATAAAGACAGACAATACCACAGTTATGTGGTACATAAACAAGCAAGGAGGTACCCATTCCTACCCTCTTTGCAGGCTGGCAATGAATCTTTGGGAACTTTCCCTAAAACTCAATATACAACTGCATTCCCAGTTCGTACCAGGAAAGGAAAATGTACTGGCGGACAGCCTAAGCAGAAACACCATGGATCCACACAAATGGATGTTGCATCCAGACATTTTTCTTCAGATAACACAATCTTGGGGAAGGCCGGACATAGATCTTTTTGCCTCCCCCCACAACCATCACCTGAAGAAGTTCTGCACAAGGACATACCATCCCCAAGCATGGAAGGTGGAAGCCCTATCCTTCAGCTGGAATGCTCTAACAGTATATGCATTCCCACCTCTTCCGTTCATGAACAAGGTCTTACTGAAGATCAGGACAGAACAACCAAAAGTGATTCTGATAGCTCCGGACTGGCCAAGACAACACTGGTACCCACTGTTAAAGAGCATGGCACGCACGAACCTGTGGCCCCTACCACAATGGCCACTTCTTCTGACACAGCACAACTACAAAACTCTGCACTCCAGCCTGAAAACCTTGCAACTGACAGCCTGGAAAATACCTTGACTCCTCACCAGGATAAACTATCCAAGAGGGTAAAGGATATCATCATGGAAGCTCGGCGGCCTTCCACAAGAAAGGCATATTCAGCAAAATGGAAAAGATTTCGAACCTGGAGCACCGCACAGGGTCAGGATCCGGCAGTGATGAGCGTCCCACATATCCTTGAATACTTGGCTGAAATGCTCCATAATGGCCTTTCTTACTCATCCATAAAAATCCATGCTGCAGCTATTTCAGCAGAGTACAACACTGATCCACCTGTATTTTCTCATCCTCTGCTAAGGCAGTTTCTAAGAGGGATAGAAAACATTAACCCTCCAAGGACACCACCAGTGCCTACATGGGACCTTAACTTCATGTTGGAAAAATTAACGCTACCCCCATTTGAACCAGCAGCATCTGCAGAACTACAATTCCTGTCTTGGAAGACTGCCTTCCTTCTGGCCATAACCTCAGCATGAAGAGTATCGGAGTTGCAGGCCCTTATGGCAGTACAACCATTTCTCATTTTCCATAAGGACAGAGTCTCTTTGAGAACCAATCCCTCATTCATGCCAAAGGTGGTATCCAGGGTCTCACTGAACCAAGCTATCCACCTGCCTACTTTCTTTCCAAATCCACAAAATAAAGGAGAGAAACTTCTGCATACCCTGGACATTCACAGACAGTTGCGCTACTACTTGGACAGAACTAAGGCTTACAGAAAAACTGACCAACTGTTTGTAGCATACGCTGCTGGTGTACAAGGAAGAGCAATTTCCAAACAAACAGTTTCAAAATGGATAGGAAATTGCATTCGATTCTGTTACTCTTTTCATGGAAAAGCTGTGCCAGCTACCATCAGACCTCATTCCACCAGAGCAACAGCCACCTCCACAGCCTTCTTAAGAGGGGTGGCTACAAAGGACATTTTAGAAGCTGCTACATGGAGCTCTGTGCATACATTTTCCAAGCATTACAACCTGCCTTTATATTCCAGATCCAGAGCAGGCTTTGCTACTGCAGTCCTGCAGGGCATGTTAGCTGCACAATCCTTTTCTTAGGTCCTACCACCCCCAGCTTGGCTATGGTATTCTACCCATATGTAAGGACTGCAGATGCATCCTTGAAGGACATAGTACAGTTTTGTACCTACCATAAATGTAGATGTCCGATAGGTATGCATCTGCAGTCAGGTTTTCCCTCCCTCCTACCCCTCTGTGGTATTCTTTGGGTACCTATCCCTCCTTTTAGCTAGCTGGGGTTATCTTTTATGGTGTATTTGTTATTTATTGGTTTGCATGATTGGAATTTATTGATTTCTCCAAAATTTAGCCTTCTTTAGAGGGCACCTGGCATCTGGGGCAAGAAAGACTGAGGAACATGGCGTCGGCTGACGCTTTTATTCCCCCGAGCGCTATGACGTCGGGAAAAAGGGTGACATCGGCCGACGTCGGACCCAGACTTTGGAATCTGGCCGACTGAAGGGCTGCCTAAGGCAGGACAACCCATATGTAAGGACTGCAGATGCATACCTATCGGACATCTACATTTATGGTAGGTACAAAACTGTACTTGAACGTTGGTAATAAAACCATTTGTTGATTGGAGGTATAGTGTTAAATAGCACATGGAAAAAAAGAAAGACGAGTAACAACAGTCTAAGGAAACAAGAAAATCAGAATGTATTTTTAAGCTGTAATGATTACTAGTTCTACATGAAATTTAACATTTTTCATTCCCATGTTTTGCAGGTTGTGACTTTGTCTTGGAGTGGCTCCGACGGGAATTCTGGTCCCGTCAGCTTGGAAATGATGTCATGATGCAGTGGGATTCTGAGTCTGATGAAGACAGTGAAGAAGAAGATGAAGAAGTGGAGGAAGTCGAACAGACTGAGGAAGAGGACTTGAAAAAGAAAGAATTGTTTGGTAAATATTTGTACAATTCCAGAAGAAGCTGCATTCTTACATATTTATGCACTTGAGAAAACTGAGTGGTGTGTGGAGGCCAGGAATCAAACTGTTCATCGGTGACTTAGGATTAGAAACTAGGCTTCTTGTACTCTAGGATGAGCTGGAAAATTGAGTCAAGTTACTGTTGGTAGGCTTTCAGTTATTTTTCATGGTAAGGCACATCTCAGTACAGGTAAATTTGGAGAGGCTTGTTAGGATGGCATTTGTGCCTTTTGTTGTACCATGCATGTGCAATTATAGTTAGGTTATGAATACAAATTACACATGCATGGTGTAGTACATGTTCAGCATAATGTTAAACAAAGGATTACACTGGAAGTACAGATGATGTTTAGCAATTCCATTGTTGTCTATTTTACAGTGTGTGAACATGTGCTATCTGTATTTTGCATTTGATGTCAAGGTACATAAAAAGCAGACATATAAATAAATATACTCAACCATAAAATTCTCATCATAACCGTAGCCTTGTAATAACCTATGAAAGCTTCAAAACTTATTGTCTCGACCATTTGCAGTTCGAAGTTTTGAAACTTCGGGCTTGTAAAGCAGATCCATGTATGCATACGTATATACAGATTATTTAAAGACCCTGTGTTTCTGAAGTGTAGACAAACTATCCACTTTGATGAGATCAATACAAAGGCTGAAACATGCATGTCCACAGCTATTGAGGTTTGGCTTTAAAATGCATGTTGCTGAAACACTTTCTCCTTAAGTGGTCACTTGCATATATCCCATGGGCCTCCGTTACAAGAGGTTTAAGGTATCACACAGTGAAAACTCTAGCTTGATTTGGTTTTTCTTTTATATTTTTTTTACTGGATGGTTTGTCCGACCTTTCCATCCATTGGTGAGTGTGTGTGTGTGTTTGTGTTTGCATATGTAACTCTATGTATATGTGTGATAATCAAATGTCAATAAATAAGTAAATGTATATTTTGTGTGTGTGTGTGTGTGTGTGTGTGTGTGTGTGTGTGTGTGTGTGTGTGTGTGTGTGTGTGTGTGTGTGTGTGTGTGTATATATATATATATATATATATATATATATATATATATATATATATATATATATATATACACACACACATATATTAGCGTTTGAGTGTGTATTTATATTTTTATAACTGAACTGGTATTAAATATGTAGTTTGAAACAAACAAAAAAAGGCATGAGCAAGGCGAAAGCAACATCTCCTCAGCAAGCTGGTGTCTTTTTCCTGACTGCTTCCAAGCTGTAGTAAGTTATTAGTTTAAGTGAACTAAGCATGGCATTCGCATAAAAATATTCATGTGTACCCATTATATTAAGAAGCTAAAGATGGGAAAACTGTTGTCAGCATGCATAAGTATATACAAGTGTGTGTGTGTGTGTGTGTGTGTGTGTGTGTGTGTGTGTGTGTGTGTGTGTGTGTGTGTGTATGTATATATATATATATATATATATATATATATATATATATATATGGATTCACTTCAGATGATAGAGTTGCTAAAATCTTGAAATGCATGTTGTCAAGACCATATGATCGAGTGTCAGAAACTTGAACATCAGAAGTGAGCACACACAAAAACAACAACACATTTACAAACGTTTTTGCAGGGGACAAGCCCCCCTGCACCCCCACTCCCCCCTTTCTTAAATATACTAACTCTGAGATCGAGCTACAGTGGGTAAAAGGGAAATATTCCGTTCCGTGCTTCTGCAGACAGTGTGAACGGCAGATTTCTCTGTTCCCCACTGTAACACAATGTCAGAGTTTGTATATTTAAGTAGCAGGGGTGCAGGGGGGCTTGCCCCCTGCAGAATCCCTCAGTTAAGGTACTTCCGCAATGTTTTAACCCCCCCTTCAGATTTTCGAGTTTCTGAAACTCGATCATATGGTCTTGACCATATGCATTTTGAAATTTCAGCAACTCGATCATCTGAAGTGCACCCATGTATATATGTGTATATGTATATATATATATATATATATATATATATATATATATATATATATATGTATATATATGTATGTTTGCATGTATGGATATGCATATATGCACGTGTGTGTGTGTGTGTATCTATTTATATGTATATACACATATGCGTATACATGTGTGTGTATGTATGTGTGTGTGTGTATATCTATATATATTCTTCGTGTGAAGAATGTTGCAGTCATTACATTTGGGTAATCTGCTGGCAGGTTGCCCTCAGTCGGCCTGAATAACAAAGTCTTGGGTCCTGCGTCGGTTGCTGTCTCCTCTTCCATGACGACAGGTTGTCAGGGTGTAAAACATGCAGCCGACGCCATTTTATTCAGTCTTTTTTGCCACGTGGTGCCGGAAGCAGAAGCAGTTCACAAGTGCCGGTCGGCCGACTCCTGAAATGTTCGCATTTGAGTTTCAGAACCGAAGTCTTCAACTAAAGCTAAGTACCCCATTGGGGAAACTTTTTCTTGTTCCTTCCTGATGTCAGTAAAAGTTAATAATTGCATTGCTTGTGGGATGCAAATACCTCATAAGGATTTTCATTTGTACTGTATTCCTTGCCAAGGCCCAGATCATAACGTGCCTTGCTGTCGGTTTTGTGCTAGATTTAACCAACGCACTGTTAAGCGTCGGTATATTTTTGCTTCAAAATATTTTGGATCCAGATTTAATTACCCTGAAATATCGTTGGTTAGCAATCCGACTACCGGAGGTCACAAAAATGCAAAGAAAAAGATAGAGACAGACCGAGGTCCAAAACCGACGACAAAGCTTCTCCTAAGCCAGTCACCGGTATTCAGTGAGGTGCTTTCGCAGCCCCTGGTACCTGATACGTTTGAGTCGCAGGCCTCTACCAAGACGCAAGCGGAGATTCTCAGAGTATTGAACCCGCAGATGTCTCTCCCTTGGATGGGTCCGGAGCCGCTGTGCAGACACCGGCTTCTAAGGGTGTTTTCAGGCCTCAACATTTTTACATAAAACCAATGCCAACTTCAAAAACAAGATCAAAAACATTTTCTAAGTCTAAAAAAACGACGCATGTGCCACGTGCTCAGGCCCCTGTGCCTAAAAAGCACATGATCAAAATGGTCGAGGACTTAATTACCTTGGTCAGGGGTTGCCAACCCCCCGCCCCCTGCTAAGAGGCCTAGGCAAGACACTGATTATGAATCTTCAGATCAGGTTTCCATTTCTTCTGATTAGGAATTTTCTATTCCTCCCTATGAGGATTCAGATGCAGAAGAATCCATCCCATCTGCATCTCCTCTTTTGGTGAAACCTTGCATACTTTAAGGGAACATTTTCATTGGGAGAGTCAGGATTTCTCTGAATTCAAAAAGAGGCTTAGGGATTTCCTTCTCCTTCCTTAGCATAGGCCTTTGGCTATACCTCCTGTATTAAACATTGTTGATGTGTTTTCAGAATCAAGCATGGCTCCTGATTCCCTTCCACCGGCTCCTTGTAAGGCAGGCAGATATTACAGGGTTCCTGACTCCCACAAATTTCTATTCAAAAATCCTGCTACTGATCCTGAGACTATATTACAGGGTCCCAAAGGTGTAAAGGCCTCTACAGCCAAAAATCCTACCCCCTCTGATAGAGATTCCAGGATGCTGGATAGGTGGGGAAAGAGGGTTTATACATCTGCAACCTTGGCAATTAGGGCCTTAAACTGCCAGTTTCATATGCTTAAATATTAACGGCATGTTATGGGCATATTGAAACAGAAAATTATGTTGATTTCTGATTGTGTGGAAAATAAAGAATTATAGGAATTATTGCATGCAGCAGAACAGGTTGGAAAGCATACTTTGCAATGTGGTTTTGATTCCTTGGAGGCCTCTTGCAGGGCCACAGTTACTGGATCTGTGATTAGAAGGCTTGCCTGGCTCAAGGAGCAAAATCTGCCTGATCATGTTCAAGCTAAATTGTTGGATGCCCCTTTACAGCATGATACTCTGTTTGGTAATAAGGCAGAAGAGGTTTTAAAGAAAATGGAAGAGACAGCTAAATCTATGCAAACTGTAAAAGATTTCTTACAACTGCAGCCACCCAGGTTCAGTAGGCACTGGCCTACTAAAAAATGGTCCCTTCCTGTGTCCAACAGAGCCTCTCAAGGCAAATCCAGGTACTCAAAAGGCTCTAGATACCAGTCACAGGGCTCTTACAGGTCAAAGCAATGGGGTACCTCCACCTCCAAATCTGGAGGAAACAAAGCACAACCCTACAGTAAGCAGTCTCAATGACTTCCCTCTACCTTCACCAAGCACTTCTCTTGGCAGCCTCCTTGGGGGGAAAATTAGCACTTCATGCTCAAAATTGGCATTTAATTACCAAGGACAAGTGGATATTAAACATAGTATCCCAGGGGTACAGATTTCATTTCCATACTTTGCCAATTCCAGACGGTTGGCCAGATCTGCCACAAACTCAATGGGCAGAGGCTCAGAAACAAGTTACATCCCTCATGGAGATGGGGGCTATTCAGCCAGTACCAGAACAGGAAAAAGGACAAGGTTTACCAGGACAGGAAAAAGGACAAGGATTTTATTCAAGGCTGTTTCTGGTACCCAGAAAAGACAGTGCATGGTGTCCAGTACTGGACTTATCAATTTTGAACACTTACTTTGACATTCCAAAATTCAAAATGCTAACTTTACAACAGCTACTGCCTATGCTGGGCAGGAACGCTTGGTTAGTGACTCTACACAAGAGAGGCATGCCTGCATAGCCCAATAAGGGAGTCGTGCAGAAAATACCTCTGCTTCAAGGCAGGTTTTTTGCATTACCAATTCTCTGCACTGCCCTTTGGCTTATCTACTGTGCCGAGGGTCTTTACAAAGTGCCTGGCACCAGTAATTGCATTTTGCAGACAAAGAAGCCTACAATTTATCCTTACCTGGACAACTGTCTCATTCAAGCAGAGAATAAGGACATTCTTCTTCAACTTCCCGCGTTTGTAAAAATGCTTCTAACATGCCTAGGGTACACAATAAACGAAAAGAAGTCACAACTGGTACCCTCTCAAATAATTACATTCCTGGGTGCAAGCTTGAATACAACTGCCCAGATGTCTTACCTTATGCCAGACAAACAAAGGCAATACGTCAGACAAACAAAGGCAACCGACAACATACTTCACACAGATGACAACAAAAACCCATTTATCTGCAAGACAAATTCTGCAGGCTTTGGGGTTCATGGCATCCTGCATTCTACTAATTCCATATGCAAGACTGCATATGAGGAAACTTCAGTGGTACCTAAAAAGTTTATGGAATCAACATGGTCACAGTCTGGAAACAATGATTCCTCTCATTCCCTGCCTAAAACAGGAGTTTCTTTTGTGGGCAGACTCATGTCACCAAAACAAGGGACTGTCATTCACTCTACCCCTTGCCACCCAAACCCTAACTTGCAGACGCATCAGACTATGCTTGGGAGGGACCACCTGGTGGGGAGATGCATTCAGGGCATATGGAGCCCAAAACAAATGCATCTGCATATCAACCAGAAAGGGGATACTAGCAGTTCAGAATGCTCTGACAGCCTTCAAGGACTTACTTCATCCAGGACAACTACTGATAAAGACTGACAACACCACAGTTATGTGGTACATAAGCAAGCAGGGGGGTACACATTCCTACCCCCTTTGCAGACTAGCATTGTGGAACACAACCTTGACTTATCAAGTGCATCTTCAAGCTCAATTCCTGCCAGGAAAACAAAATACTCTGGCAAACGACCTAAGCAGAAATCCTATGGAGCTGCACGAGTGGAAACTGGATCCACAAATCTTCAGCTTGGTAACACAGAAATGGGGGAGCCCAGACCTAGATCTATTTGCCTCTCCCCAAAATTATCAACTGGACAAATTCTGCACAAGGACTCATCACAGACAAGCGTGGAAAGTGGATGCCCTATCCTTCAGTTGGAAAAACCTTTCAGTCTATGCCTTTCTCCCTCTGCCTCTTCTCTCCAAGGTCTTACTAAAGGTCAGACAGGAAAAACCAAAAATGATCCTAATTGCTCCAGACTGGCCTCACCAGCACTGGTATCCAATCCTAAGGAATATGTCTCCACTCCCTCTTTGGTACTTGCCTCAAATACCTTGTCTACTATCTCAGCAGAACAATCAAATTCTGCACTCCCAGCTCCAAACTCTGAACCTTGCAGCATGGCTGATCATTTAATTATTCAAACACCTCTCAGTAAATCTGTGATGGATGTCATTTTGGAAGCTAGAAGGCCTAGTACTAGAAAATCTTATGCTGATAAATGGAAGAGATCACGTGCTTGGAATCAAGCACAAGGAACTGATACAGCAGAACTGCATATTCCTCAGATATTACAATATTTGACTGAGATGCTTGACAAAGGCCTATCTTTTTCATCAGTCAAAATCCATACCTCTGCCATTTCAGCTCATCACAATACAAGCCACCAATCTTTTCTCATCCTTTACTAAAGCAGTATCTTAGAGGAGCCAAAAATTTAAGGCCTCCTAGAAGATCACCATTATCTGCATGGGACATCAATTATGTGTTGGAAAAGCTCACCCTGCCTCCATTTGAACCAGCTGCTACTGCTGATATAAAGTTCTTATCATGGAAGACAGCTCTGCTACTAGCAATTACTTCAGCAAGAAGAGTTTCAGAGCTACAGGCCCTCGTGGCTGTAGAACCTTTTATCATATTTTACCCAGACAGGGTGTCTCTGAGGACAAATCCTACCTTTATGCCTAAGCTCATTTCCAGTGTGGCCCTTAACCAAACAATTCATCTGCCAACTTTTTATCCAAATCCGCAGAACAAAGGGGAGAGAATTCTGCATTCCTTGGACGTACACAGACAACTAAGATTATACTTGAGCAGGACTAAAGCTCTAAGAAAAACTGAGCAATTGCTAGTGTCATATGCTGCAGGATCTGAAGGAAAGGCTATTTCAAAGCAGACCATTTCAAAATGGATAAGCCATTGCATCCGTTTCTGCTACTTACACCATGGCAAACCTGTGCCCAAGGGCATTAGGTCTCACTCCACCAGGGCTGCAGCTACATCAGCAGCCTTTCTCAGAGGAGTACAAACCAAAGACATTCTAGAGGCTGCTACTTGGAGTTCTGTTCACACCTTTGCAAAACATTACCATTTGCCTCTCTAAGTCCAGGGCAGGCTTTGCCACTGCAGTGCTGCAGGGCCTTATAGTCTCACCTAATGCTGTTTAGCTCCAGCCTCCCAACTATAGCTTTGGGATTCTACCCAAATGTAATGACTGCAACAGTGAAACACGAAGAACATAGTACAGTTGTGTACACTTACCATAAATGTAGATGTCCGAGTATATTCACTGTTGCAGTCCAGGTTACCCTCCCGCCATCCCGCTGTCACTCTACAGTTTATCTTTCCTTCTCTGTCTTCTACAACCTATGTGGTGTATTTGCTTGTAGAGGAAGGTAAAGTTTATATTGAGGCGTGTGTTTGTGTATGTATATATGTATATGTATATATATATATATATATATATATATATATATATATTTGGAATATTGCTATCTTTTTGGGGGGCACCTGACATCAGGGGCAAGAAAAACTAAAGAAAATGGCATCTGCTGCATGTTTTATACCCCTGACGACCTGACATCATGGAAGAGAAGACAGCAACTGACTCAGGACCCAAGACTTTGTAATTCAGGCCGACTGAGGGCAACCTGCCATCAGATTACCCAAATGTAGTGACTGCAGCAGTGAATACACTCGAACATCTACATTTATGGTAAGTGTACATAGCTGTACTTTCTGTGCAGCTACAGTCACCAGGTGCTCAGTCTTATAAAATCAAACAACCAACAGTACAAGACAGCACTCCTTCTTCCTGGAAATAATTTATTGACATTCACAATTCACATACCGGTTTAGGCTGCATAAGCCTTCATCAGTGTCTGCAGTATGTGAATTGTGAACATCAATAAATTATTTCCAGGAAGGAGGAGTGCTGCCATTGTAAACCTAGCCATGCATACCAAATCTCTAACAAGTTCTGGTACTCTTGATAAGTGTAAGCGGGTGCCTGGAAGATGAACCATTTACAGGCTGCCTTTGTATATTAGAGAAAGATGTGTCAAACCAGGAATGACTTTCTTGTTCCCCATCCAACTGGCCAAGTTACACTTTAGTTGTTAGGGAGGAACTCTTCCTCACACTGATGGGAAGCCTTTTCTAGAGAAGGGGTGGTCTTTGTTGGGATACATATCTGTCTGTCCAGCAAGTCCTGTTTGCATCTCTAATGTTACTACTGTAAAAATACTGAGTTGGGAAACAGAATACAGAATGAAGATTAAATGCAAATATTGTGGTTTACTGTTAGTGACCTCTTCTTGAAGATCTGCCCTTATGATAAATGGGTTATACAGCTTATCCAAATTGTAATTCTGTGACAACTTTAACAGATATTCTAATAATCTGTGATAAAGTAGGTAATGATATTCTAATAATCTATAATAAAATTATCTTAAAAGTAGAAACATGTTTTCTTTTTCTCCATTTCTTTCTTGAAATACCAGAAAACTGTACCTTTATCTCCTACACACAAACTGTATCCCTAAAATGTTTCTACTGAGGAAACTACACTTTCAGGTGTGAAGAAGTCAAACTAATTGTCTAAAGGTAAACTGATTTCCCCAGTGGGAAGCATCTCTGTTAAACAAGAAAGATGATTGCCCCATGGATCCTTTTCAGTCATTGTGTAAGACAGAAAGGAAGCACTAACTTGTATAAAATGTCAGTGAAAAGACTACATACATGACTACGTGAAAGAATATTCATTAAAATAACTGGGTAACTTGAAAGGGAAACTGTCATAACGTATGATTCAATTGTACATGATGCAAGTTAAGCAGCATCTTGAAAGTGGTTGCACTTATCAACGTCTTAAGATGTTTAATGAGCATCCGGTAAGAACAATATATTCATTTAAAATCCTCACTTTGTGGAGTAAGCTGTTCCATTATGCTGGTGTAGTACTGGAGAAAGCTCTTTCCCCTGCTAAAAGATTGAAGGTTATGATTTCTGTCCTGACAGACAATATGTCTGTGGTTTCAGTGGTCTGGTACCTGAACAAATAGGGAGGACCCTGTTCTTAATCTCTTTGTCGGGAGGCCATGCGGATCTGGCAATGGATGATTTCATATCTGTTGTTTCAGACTGCAAAATACATCCTCTGGAAATCCAACATCTTAGTGAACAGTTTGAGCAGGAAGGTTCTCTTTCCTCATGAGTGGCCTCTAAGTCTGAGAGTTGCTGCTCAGATTTTTTTGGAGTTGGTGTACTGCATGTTTTGACCTGATGTTCTTCGTGTTTCACTGTTGCAGTCATTACATTTTGGTTATCTGCTTGCAGGTAGCCCTCAGTCGGCCTGATTAACAAAGTATTGGGTCCTGCGTCGGTTGCTGTCCCTTCTTCCATGACATCAGGTCGTCAGGGCTATAAAACATGCAGCTGACGTCATTACATCACTCTTTCTTGCTGTGCGGTGCCCGAAGCAGAAGCAGTTCGCAAGTGCCGGTCGGCCGACTCCTAAAATTTTCATTTTCGAGTTTCAAAACTGAAGTCTTCAACTAAAGCGAAGTACCCCATTGGGGAAACTTTTTCTCGCTCCTTACCGATGTCAGTAAAAGTTAATAATTGCATTACTTGTGGAAAGCGAATACCTCATAAAGATCTTCATTCTTACTGTATTCCTTGCCTAGGCCCTGACCACGACGTACCTTGCTGTCAGTTTTCTGCTTTATTTAATCCGTGCACTATCCGTTGTCTGTATATTTTCACCTCTAAATATTTCGGTTCTCTGTTTAATTATCCAGAAATGTCGTCGGTTAGCCATCCGACTAACGGGATTCCGAAAAAACGCACAGATAAAGACAGACAGGCCGCCGAGGTCCAAAACTGCCGACGACTCTTCTCCTAAGCCAGTCGCCAGTTCGCCGGTACTCAGTGAGGTGTTTTCGCAGCCCCTGATAACCGCTACTTCTGATTCTCAGGCCTCTACTGAGACCCATTTGGAGTCCGGTATGCCGCAAGATGCTTCAACTATGGAACCCGTGGATGTCTTTACCTTGGATGGGTCCGGAGCCGCTGTGCAGGCACCGGCTTCTGAGGGTGCATTCAGGCCTATGGACTTGCATATTAACTGACACGTCCTTCTTTACTTAGGCCTAAATCTCGATCTATGCCTAAAAAACCAACACCCAGGCCACCTACTCAGTCCTGTATGCCTAAAAAAACATGATAAGAATGGCTGAAGAACTCTAATCAGAGGTAGCCAACCCCCCCCCCCCCCCCCAAGAGGTCTAGGACTGAAGTTGACTATGAATCTTATGATTAGGATTCTGTTTTTTTCTGATTCTTCTAATGATCTGGATTTGCCTTTATCTACTTATGAACATTCTGATGCAGAGGACTCAATTCCCTCTGCTTCCCCTCCTGAGGATTTTTCTTCTGGGGAAACCTTACATGCTCTAAGGGAGCATTTCCACTGGGAAAGCCAGGATTTTTCTGATTCAAAAAAGAGGCTTAGAGATTTCCTTCTTTTACCTCAGCATAGGCCTTTAGCTATTCCTACTGTATTAGACATTGTTGATGATGCTTTATCGGAATCTAGTTCGGCTCCTGATTCCCTGCCTCGTGCTCCCAGAAAACCTGACAGATACTACAGGGTCCCTGAGTCCCACAAGTTTCTTTTTAAAAATCCTATTGCAGATCCAGAGACACTTTCACAGGGGCCCAAGGGCATTAAGGCTTCTACTGCTAAAAATCCTACCCCTTCTGATAGAGACTCCAGGGTGCTGGATAGATTGGGTAAGAAGGTTTACACTTCTGCAACCTTGGCCATTAGGACTTTAAACTGCCAGTTTCATATGTTAAAGTATCAGCAACATGTTATTGGACTGCTTAAACAGAAAATGATGTTGATTCCTGACTGTGTGGAAAATAAAGAATTACAGGATTTAATGCATTCTGCTGAACAAGTTGGAAAACACTTTGCAATGTGGTTTTGATTCATTAGAGGCCTCTTGCAGGGCTGCTGTTACTGGGTCTGTGCTCAGAAGGCATGCTTGGCTCAAGGAGCAATCTTTGCCTGATCATGTTAAAGCTAAGTTGTTGGATGCTCCTTTAAATCAGGACCGCCTGCTTGGCAACAAGGCTGAGAAAGTTCTTATAAAGATAGAAGATAAAAGCTAAATCTGTGCAAATTGTTAAAGATTTTTTTACAAGTTCAGTTCCTAGATTTAGTAGGCACTGGCCCTCTAAGAATTGGTCCTTTCCAGCCCCTTCCAGGTCTTTTCAAGCCAAACCCAGACACAGCAAAAACCCGAGGTTTCAGTCCCGGGGGCACACAGAACTAAGTAGTGGGGGGCCTCCACTTCCAAATCTGGGAATAATAAGACTCCCCACTATGGTAAACTGTCTCAATGACTTCCTTTTACATTTTCCAAGCACTTATAAACTGACTGCCCCCTTTGGGGGGAAAGATTGCTCTTCATGAAAAGAATTGGGAACTCATTACCCAGGACAAATGGGTTTTAAATAGTGTCCCAGGGATACAGATTTCACTTCCACACGTTGCCAACACCAAGCGGGTGGCCGGACCTACCCCCAAATCAGTGGCCAGAGGCCCAAAAACAAGTACTTTCTCTCTTAAGCATGGGAGCTATTCAACTGGTACCAGAAGAGGAAAAGGGACAAGGTTTCTACTCTAGACTTTTCCTGGTACCCAGAAATGACCATTCATGGCGTCCTATCCTGGACCTGTCTACTCTAAACACCTATTTGGAGATTCCAAAACACTTCCCATGCTAGGCAAACATGCCTGGTTGGCAACACTAGATTTAAAAGAAGCATACCTGCACATCCCAATCAGGGAATCTTGCAGAAGATACATACGCTTCAAAGCAGGCTACACGCACTATCAGATGTTCATCGTGCATACAGCTGCAGTAATCACAGATGGGTTTTCTGCCATCAGGCGGGTCCTTGGTCGGCCGAATTCCAAAGTCTAGGTCCGGCGTCGGTTGTTGTCGCTTTCTTTCCTGACGTCAGTGAGGCAGGGGTATATAAGACACAGCCGACGCCATTTTCTTCAGTCTTTTTTGCCACACGGTGCCCGAAGCAGAAGCAGTTCGCAAGTGCCGGTCGGCCAGCTCCTGAATTTACGAAAAATTGGAAACCGAAGTCTTCATTAAAGCTAAGTACCCCGTTGGGGAAACTTTTCTTGTCTCAGACCGATGTCAGAAAAAGTTAACAATTGTATTTCTTGTGGGAAGCAAATACCGCATAAGGATTTCCATTCCCTCTGCATACCTTGTTTTGGCCCAGACCACGACGTCTCGGGCTGTCACTTTTGCGCTACTTTCAATAAATGCACTATTAAGCGTCGGGCGGAGTTCGCCCAACACTTTTTTGGTACAGCCTTTGATTATAAAATGTCATCAGAGACTCCGACTACCGTTTTGTCCAAAAAACGCAAGGACAAGGACCGGCATGCGAGGTCAGCAGTCCCCACCGACATCACGCCAAAACCGGCTACACGTGGTCCGGTTCTCAGCGAGACGCCTATGCAGTCCCTGACTACCGACGACACTTCTTTGGCATTGTCTTCTGTAACCGAGACCGCAGGTACCTCGGCCCAGACCCAGACTACAACCACCGAAGCCACTGTGAGCGTTGAGCCTTCTAATGTGGACAGGTCCACTTCCACCCATGGTGTCTTTAGACCCTCATCTTCCTTTTCCATTAAGGCCTTTACCAAGTCCAAATCAGCCAGGCATCCCAAGAGGCCTGTTGCACAGGGCCCATCTCCAGGCCCCATGCCTAAAAAGCAGATGCTTAAAATGGCTGAGGATTTAATTACTCTTATCAGGGGTTCCCAACCCCCTCCAGACAAGAGACCCAGAGTGGAGGAAGATTCTCTCTCTTCAGATCAGGGCTCCATTTTTTCAGAACATTCTTATTTAGAGGAACACTCTTACTCCCCTTTTGAAGATTCTGATGCAGAGCAGTCCATTCCTTCTGTATCTCCTCCTGAGGATTTTTCTTTTGGGGAAACCTTGCACACCTTGAGGGAACACTTCCATTGGGAAGGCCAAGACTTTTCTGATTCCAAGAAAAGACTTAGGGAATTTCTTTTGTTACCTCAACACAGACCTCTGGCGATACCTCCTGTCTTGGACATACTTGATGATGTTTATTTGGAGGCTTGCCTTAATCCGGATTCCCTGCCTCCTGCCCCAGTCAAGCCTGATAGGTACTACAGAGTTCCTAACTCTCACCAATTTCTTTACAAAAGCCATAATGCTGACCCTGAAACCTTTTCTCAAGGCCCCAAGGGAATGAAGGCCTCTACTGCTAAGAATCCACTACCTTCCGAAAGAGAGTCAAGATCCTTAGAAAGGTGGGGAAAAAAGGTATATACCTCGTCCACCCTAGACATGAGGGCCTTAAATTCAGTTTCATATGCTTAAATATCAGCAGTTTCTGTTATGACAATTAAGAAATAAAATGTCTCAACCTGAACAACCAGACTTGAAGGAGTTGCAGGATATGATGCATAGTGCAGAACAAGTGGGTAAACACACCTTACAATGTGGCTATGATGCCCTAGAGGCCTCAAGTAGAGCTGCTGTTACAGGATCTGTCATTCATAGACATGCCTGGCTTAGGGAACAAATCTTGCCTGATCATGTGAAAGCTAAACTATTAGATGCTCCTTTACAAAAGGATGTGTTATTTGGTACTAATGCTGAGGAGATACTACGGAAAATGGAAGAAAAAGCCAAATCTATGCAAACTGTCAAAGGTTTCCTACAGGTTCAACCACCACGTTTTAGCAGAAATTGGCCTTCTAAAAACTGGTCCTTTCCAGCCACGGACAAGCCCCAAAGAGGTAGATACAGGCACACAAGGGGCAGAGGACAATCACAAGGATCATATAGAGGCAGGCAATGGCAAACTCCAGCACCAAGAGGTGGCGAAGACAGTGCACAACAATACAGGAAACAAACCCAATGACTTCCTCCTTTCCATGCCAAGCAAGTCTCAGCTGGCAGCACCCTAGGGAGGAAAGCTGGCATTATTTACAAGAAATTGGCATATTGTCACAACAGACAAATGGATCCTGGACGTTATAAACAGAGGCTACAGATTTCATTTTCACACTCTTCCAAGAATAAGTGGCATGCCAAACCTGCCACACAATCAAAGGGCAGAGGCACAACTACAAATTTCAAAGCTCATAGACATGAAAGCTATTCAAGAGGTACCTACTCACGAGCAAGGTCAAGGTTTTTATTCCAGGCTATTTCTGGTACCAAGGAAAGGATCCGACTGGAGACCCATTTTGGACTTATCCATCCTAAACACATTCTTACTCCTACCAAAATTCAAGATGCTCACATTACAGCAGCTTCTTCCCATGCTGGGCAAGGAGTTTTGGCTGGTAACATTGGACCTCAAGGAGGCATACCTGCATGTCCCAATCAGACAAAGCTGCAGAAGATACCTCAGATTTCTTGCAGGTTCAATACACTATCAATTCTCTGCATTGCCCTTTGGCTTATCTACTGCCCAGAGTATTCACGAAATGCCTGGCATCAGTAATTGCCTACTGCAGACTTCAAGGGATACAAATTTACCCTTATTTGGACGACTGCCTGATCCAAGCGGACAGCAAGCACATACTTCTGGAACATCTGGCTTATGTAACACGGTTACTGCATTCTCTGGGATACACAATCAACAAAGAGAAATCCAGGCTAACACCATCTCAGAAAATAACTTTCCTGGGTGCCAACTTGGACACAAACACCCAGATGGCCTATCTTACGCCAGAAAAACAGGGGCAACTAACTCAATACTTCAAAATACTAGCAAATTGTACCAGGATTACTGCAAGGAAAATCCTGCAGGCTCTGGGCTTCATGGCATCTTGCATTCTTTTAATCCCATGTGCAAAGTTGCATATGAGGAAACTTCAATGGTACCTAAAAACCTTTGGTCTCAACACAGCCACAGTTTGGAAACAATAATACCAATAATTCCATGTTTGCAAAAGGAATTTCTATGGTGGGCCCAAGCATGTCAAACAAACACAGGTCTCCCATTCTGCAAGCCTCAAGCAAATCAAGTCATCACAACAGACGCCTCAGATTACGCCTGGGGCACATGACAGACAGGTGCATTCAGGGCAAATGGTCCCAAAAGGAAAAGCACCTTCACATCAATCAAAAAGAAATGCTAGCAGTGATAAATGCAATTACAGCTTTCAAGGACTTCCTGCATCCAGGACAATTATTGATAAGAACAGACAACACCACAGTAATGTGGTACATAAACAAACAAGGAGGAACACATTCATACCCCCTGTGCAGACTAGCCATGACACTTTGGAACTTGGCTCTGGAATGGCAAATCGAACTTCAAGCACAGTACTTGCCAGGTTTGGAAAACACGCTGGCAGACAATCTAAGCAGAAATATGACAGATCCACACGAATGGAAGTTGCATCCTAAAGTGTTTACAAAGATAATCCAAGCGTGGGGGAGGCCAGACATAGATCTCTTTGCCTCCCACAGGAATCATCAATTGGAAAAGTTTTGTTCAAGGACCTTTCATCCAAAGGCCTGGAGAGTGGACGCCCTTTCATTCAGTTGGACAGCATGGACAGTTTACGCTTTCCCACCTCTGCCTCTTCTGCCCAAGGTGCTCTTGAAAGCAAGAGCAGACAGACCGAAGATGATACTGATTGCTCCAGACTGGCCAAGACAACACTGGTACCCACTCCTGAGGAGCCTAACACATACTCCTCCCTGGTCCCTACCTCTAATGCCTCTTCTGCTGACTCAGCACAGCTACAAAACTCTTCACAGTCAGCTGAAAACACTCAATCTCGCTGCATGGAAAATTCCTTAACACCACAACAGACCCTACTCCCCAAAGAGGTGCAGGATGTCATTTTGGAGGCCAGAAGGCCATCTACTAGAAAGGCTTACGCCGCAAAATGGAAACGGTTTTGCTCTTGGAATGAGAAAAAGGCCAGGACCCTAGAAAACTGAATTTGCCTCAGGTATTACAGTATCTAGCTGAGCTGCTGAACAGTGGACTTTCATTTTCCTCCATAAAATCCATGCCTCAGCCATTTCTGCAGAATTCAACACGGATCCACCCTTATTCTCTCACCCACTCTTAAGACAGTTCCTCAGAGGGGCTAAGAATATAAGACCACCAAGGAAACAACCAATACCAGCCTGGGATCTTAATTACATTCTAGAAAAATTAACATTGCCTCCCTTTGAACCAGCTGCCTCAACAGATTTGCAATATTTGTCCTGGAAAACAGCTTTCCTTCTGGCCATTACCTCAGCTCGTAGGGTTTCAGAACTACAAGCCCTCATGGCTGTGCAGCCCTTTCTCATCTTCCATCAGGACAGGGTTTCCCTTCGAACCAACCCATCATTTATGCCTAAAGTGGTATCCAGGGTAGCTTTAAATCAAGCCATACACTTACCTACCTTTTACCCCAATCCTCAAAACAAAGGGGAAAGGCTGCTACACTCCTTAGACATCCATAGACAGCTATGTTATTATTTGGACAGAACAAAGCCTTTCAGGAAATCAGAACAACTTTTTGTGTCCTATGCTGTAGGAGCTCAAGGGAAGCCAGTCACCAAACAGACAATTTCAAAATGGATAGGCCACTGCATACGGTTTTGTTACTCCTATCATGGAAAATCTGTCCCTACAGGCATCAGATCCCACTCCACCAGGGCCACAGCTACCTCTACAGCCTTCCTCAGAGGAGTTCCTACCAAAGATATTTTGGAGGCAGCCACTTGGAGTTCTGTGCATACCTTCACAAAACACTACCACCTGCCTTTATATTCCAAAACTAGAGCAGGCTTTGCCACTGCTGTGCTGCAGGGCATTCTGGCTCATCCCAGTTCCACCTAGTGCCTACCACCCTGTGCGTAGCTTTGGGATTCTACCCTTCTGTGATTACTGCAGCTGTATGCACGATGAACATAGTACAGTTTTGTACCTACCATAATTGTAGATGTTCGAGTGCTAATACAGCTGCAGTACAGTTTTCCCTCCCTCCTTCCCCTCTTGGGCCTAGGGCCTAACCCCTCTTCATACAACCTGATTGGGTTATCCTTCTATGGTATATTTGCTTGCAACTACTGATTTTTGATTATATTGCATTTCATGTATATAAATATAATTTATGTATTGCCTTCCTTCTGGGGGCACCTGACATCTGGGGCAAGAAAGACTGAAGAAAATGGCGTCGGCTGTGTCTTATATACCCCTGCCTCACTGACGTCAGGAAAGAAAGCGACAACAACCGACGCCGGACCTAGACTTTGGAATTCAGCCGACCGAGGACCCGCCTGACGGCAGAAAACCCATCTGTGATTACTGCAGCTGTATTAGCACTCGAACATCTACATTTATGGTAGGTACAAAACTGTACTTTCTCTGCACTGCCCTTTGGCTTATCTACTGCACCTAGTGTATTCACAAAGTGCCTAGCTTCAGTTATTGCATTTTGCAGGTAAAGAAATATTCAAATATACCCATACCTGGACGATTGTCTAATTCAGGCAGAAAGCCAGGACACACTTTTGAATCATCTGAACTTTGTACAAAGTGTTCTAATTTGTCTGGGGTACACCATAAACGAAAAGAAATCACACCTGGTACCCTGTCAACAAATTAGATTCCTGGGAGCAAGCTTGAATACAACTTCCCAGCTGGCTTACCTCACGCCAGAGAAACAAATTCATTTGACATACTACTTCAAACAAGTGGCCATAAAAACCCTGCTATCTGCAAGGCAAATACTGCAAGCCTTTGGGTTCATGGCCTCCTGCATTCTTCTAATTCCATATGCAAGACTGCATATAAGGAAACTACAGTGGTATCTAAAAAGCCTATGGTGTTAACATTTTTGAGACCTGGAAACCATGATTCCTGTCATACCTTGCCTACGCCTAGAGTTCCTTTGGTGGGCAGAGGCCTGCCACCAAAGCAAGCGACTACCTTTCACACCACCCCCTGCCACCCAAACCCCAGCAACAGACACATCAGACTGTGCATGGGGGGCTCACCTGGCAGGGAAGTGCATTCAGGGCAAATGGAACCCAAGTCAAATGCACCTGCATATCTATCAAAAAGAAATGTTAGCTGTACAGAATGCTCTGACAGCCTTCAAGGACCACATTCTTCCAGGACAACTAATGGTAAAGATGGACAACAATACAGTTATGTGGTGCATAAGCAGGGGGTACACATTGTTACCCCCCTCTGCAGACTAGCCATGGCATTGTGGAACACAGCTTTGAGCTACCAAGTACATCTAGAAGCTCAATTCCTGCCAGGAAAATTAAATACACTGGCAGACAAACTAAGCAGAAACCTCAAGGACCCACACGAGTGGAAACTGGAACCAAGGATTTTCAACATGTTGACAAGCAAATGGGGGAGCCCAGATATAGACCTGTGCGCCTCTCCCCAGAAGTACCAATTGGACAAATTGTGCACAAGGACTCCACTTAAACAAGCCTGGAAAGTGAATGCTCTGTCCTTCAGCTGGAAACCCTATCAGTATATGCCTTCCCCTCTGCCTCTGCTCTCCAAAGTACTACTAAAAATCAAACAAGACAAACCAAGGATAATTTTGATCGCTCCAGACTGGCTGCGCCAACACTGGTACCCCCTCCTGTGCAGTGTGTCATGGTTATCTCCATGGTACCTGCCTCAGACTCCTTCACTGCTGTCTCAGCAGGAGAACCAGATTCTGCACCCTCCGCTTCAAACACTGAACCTTGCAGCCTGGCTAATTACTTAATCTCTCCTTTACCATCCCTCAGCAAACCTGTGATGGATATCATTTTAGAGGCAAGGAGGCCTAGTACTAGAAAATCATATGCTGAAAAACAGAAAAGATTCTGTGCCTGGAACCAATTTCAAGGGATGAGCACCGCAGCGCCCAATTTACCTCAGATTTTACAATACTTAACTGAGATGCTTCACAAGGGCCTGTCTTTTTCCTCTATTAAACTCCACACCTCAGCCATTTCAGCTCATTATAACACAGAACCACCCCTCTTCTCTAACCCACTGCTCAAGCAGTTCCTCAGAGGGACCAAAATTTTGAGACCACCCAGGAGAGCTCCAACCCCAGCCCTTGGACCTTAACTTTGTCTTGGAGAAACTCACTCTACCTCCTTTCGAGCCAGCTGCTACTGCAGACTTAAAATTTCTTTTTGGAAAACAGCTTTCCTTTTAGCAATCACTTTAGCTAGAAGGGTATCTGAATTACAGGCCCTTATGGCATCATCTTTCATGCGGACAGGGTGTCCCTCAGAACCAGTCCATCCTTCATGCCCAAGGTGGCATCCAGTGTGGCTCTTAATCAGTCCATTCATTTGCCAACCTTCTTTCCCAATCCACAGAATAAAGGGGAATGGATACTGCATTCCTTAGATGTGCACAGACAGCTTAGATTCTACTTGGACAGGACTAAACCTCAAAGGAAATCTGAACAACTGCTGGTGGCATTTGCTGCAGGGGCAGAGGGAAAGGCTATTTCAAAGCAAACCATTTCTAAATGGATAAGCCATTCCATTCATTTCTGCTATAAGCACCATGGAAAACCTATCGCCCAGGGGATCAGACCTCACTCCACCAGGGCTGCATCTACCTCTACAGCCTTTCTCAGAGGCGTCCCTACCAGCGACATCCCAGAAGCTGCTACCTGGAGTTCTGTACATACTTTCACCAAGCATTATCATTTGCCAATTTTCTCAAAATCCAGAGCTGGCTTTGCCACTGCAGTCTTGCAGGGCCTTATAGCTGGCCCTAATGCTATCTAAATTCCTCCTCCCAACCATAGCTTTGGGAATCTACCCAAATGTAATGACTGCAACAGTGAAACATGAAGAACATGGTACAGTTGTGTACACTTGCCATAAATGTAGATGCTAGAGTGTATTCACTGTTGCAGTCCTGGTTACCCTCCCTCCAGCCCCCTAACTTCTTTTGGCTATACCTCTACTTTCCTTTACTATGCTTAAAAGCCTTTTTGGTGTATTTGCTTTTTTGTTAGAGGTATATCTTTGTGCTTTTATATTTAATTGCTTCCCATTAGGGGGGCACCTGACATCTGGGGCAAGAAAAACTGATGTAATGGCATCGGCTACATGTTTTATACCCCTGACAACCTGACGTCATGGAAGAAGGGACAGCAACTGATGCAGGATCCAAGACTTTGTTAATCAGGCCGACTGAGGGCTACCTGCAAGCATATAACCCAAATGTAATGACTGCAACAGTGAATACACTTGAACATCTACATTTATGGTAAGTGTACACAACTGTCCTTTCACTTCCCCTTCCCATACCAAGTACAGCAGCTATTGTGCCCCTCAGGGCAGAAACCTGTATGCTTGGCCCCCAGGCCTATGTATGCACATCCTATTACCCCAGTAGTAATAAAGTTTCTTCAGAAAGCAGCCCATTACAGAGTGACTGTAACCCTCATCTCACAAAGTGTGGTTCTCCTTTCTTTGGCTTCTCCTGAGGTAACCTGCTTGGGTCCTGGATCCCATTCTGGATCTCATTTCTTACCCAGTGGGCCTAGATCTGTCCAACCTTTGGGCCCTCAGATTAACTGCTTGGTTTCTGCAATTCCCTTGATGGCCAAGAATCCCAGGCTGTCAGAGTTGTATACATACTAACTTCTTCCCAAAGTATGTCTACTTATAAGATGTATGCTAGTAAGTGAAAGCACTTTGCCTTGTGAGCTGTCTGCAAGTACTTGGATCCTTTTCAGCACCATTGGAGGCCATCCTGGACTTTCATAAGTGTGTACTAGGCTAATGGCCATGGAGCCTTTACAAGCCTAGCCCATAGGATTACCCTGGCATCGTGCCACCCAACCTTAGATGTTTTTTGTGTTTCACTGTTGCAATAATTACATTTTGGGTTATCTGCCTGCAGGTAGCCCTCAGCCAGCCTGAATACCAGAGTCTTGGATTCCTGCATCAGATGCTCTCTCTTCTTCCATGACATCGGGTCATCAGGGTGTAAAACATGCAGCCGACACCATTACATCAGTCTTTCTTGTCGCGCGGTGCCCGAAGCAGAAGCAGTTAGCAAGTGCTGGTTGGCCGACTCCTGAAATTTTCATTTTCGGGTTTCAGAACCAAAGTCTTAGAAAAAACTAAGTACCCCATTGGATATCATTTTTTCTTGCTCTTAACCGATGTCAATAAAAGTTAACAATTGTCTTACCTGTGGCTTACCTCATAAAGATTTTCATTCTTACTGCATTCCTTGCTTAAGCCCAGATCACAATGTCCCTTGCTGTCGGTTTTGTGCCTTATTCAACCCCAGAACTATTCGTCGTCTGTCTATTTTTGCAGCAGATTATTTTGGCACTCTGTTTAACTATCCAGAAATGGCTTCAGTAAGCCATCCGACTACCGATATTCTGAAAAAACATAGGGGCAAAGACAGAGAGAGACCACATAGATCCAAAACTGCCAACGACGCTTCCGTTAAGCTAGTCGCCAGTTCGCCGGTACTCAGTGATGTGCTTTTGCAGCCCCTGATACCAGCTACTTCAGATTTGCAGGCCTCTACTGAGACCCATTTGGAGTCTGGTATGTCACGAGATGCTTCTTTGACTTTGGAACCTGCAGATGTCTCTACCTTGGATGGGTCTGGAGCCGCTGTACAGGCACCGGCTTCTGAGGGTGTATTCAGGTCTACAGATTTGCATTTTAAACCGACGCCATCTTCTTCATCCAGGCCTAAAACTCAGCCCACACCTAGAAAATCGACGTCCAAACCACATGGTCAGGCCCATATGCTTAAAAACCAAATGCTTAGAATGTCTGAAGACCTTATTTCTTTAATAAGGGGAAGCCAGCCTCCCCCCTCCAAGAGACATAGAACTGATTTTCCTTCTGATTCGTCTGATCAGGATTCTGAAACCTCTGTTTCTTCTGATTACCAGGATTTGCCCTTATCTACCTATGAAGATTCTGATGCAGAGAATTCCATTCACTCTGCTTCCCCTCCAGAAGATTTTTCTTTTGGTGAAACCTTGCACACTCTCTTAGGGAGCATTTCCGCTGGGAAAGCCAGGATTTACTCTTACTCCAAAAAGAGGCTTAGGGAATTCTTACTCCTCCCTCAACACAGGCCTTTAGCAATCCCTCCTGTTCTGGACATTGTAGATGATGCCTTCTTGGAATCTAGCCTGTCCCCAGACACTTTGCCTCCAGCTCCCACAAAACCTGACAGGTACTACAGAGTACCTGACTCTCACAAGTTCCTCTTCAAGAATCCTACTGCGGATCCAGAGACCACTTCCCAAGGACCAAAGGGCATTAAGACTACTGCTGCCAAAAATCCTACTCCCTCTGATAGAGATTCTAGGGCCTTAGACAGATGAGGTAAGAAGGTATACACTTCTGCTACTTTGGCCATTAGGGCCTTAAATTGCCAGTTTTTAAGGTATCAGCAGCAAATTATGGGACTACTTAAACAGAAAATGATGTTTATTCCTGACTGTGCCGAACATAAAGAATTGCAGGATTTAATGCAGTCTGCTGAACAAGTTGGTAAACATATTTTGCAATGTGGTTTTGATTCTTTAGAAGCATCTTGCAGGGCTGCTGTCACTGGGTCTGTACTTAGAAGGCATGCTTGGCTTAAGGAGCAAAACTTGCCAGATCATGTTAAAGCTAAATTACTAGATGCTCCCTTAAACCAAGACCGCCTGTTTGGCAACAAAGCAGAAGAGGTCCTCAAAAAGATGGAGGAAAAAACTACAGCTATGCAAACTGTTAAAGATTTCCTGCAAGTACAGTCTCCCAGATTTAGTAGGCATTGGCCTTCAAAGAATTGGTCTTTTCCAGCCTCTTCCAGGCCTTCTCAGTCCAAACCCAGGAACAGCAGACCTCCTAGGTTACAGTCTCAGGCTACACACAGGCCTAAGCAGTGGGGGACTCCCACTTCCAAAGCAGGAAGTAATAAGACACCCCCCCTACAGAAAAATGTCACAATGACCTAACCTTAACCCTTCCAAGCCCTGCTCAGCTGCTTGCTCCCTTAGGAGCAAAGCTTCACTGCATGCAAAAAACTGGAACTCATTACCCAGGACAAATGGGTTTTAAATATAGTTTTCCAAGGATACAGATTCCACTTCCACACCCTACCAACCCCAAACGGTTGGCCAGAGGCTCAACAGCAGGTTCTCTCTCTTCTAAGTATCAGGGCTATTCAACCGGTCCCAGCAGAAGAAAGGGGACAACGTTTTTATTCAAGACTTTTCCTGGTACCTAGAAAAGACAGCTCCTGGCATCCTATCCAGGACCTCTCTATTCAAAACACCTTTTTGGTAATTCCAAAGTTCAGAATGCTAACACTTCAACAGCTGCTTCCTATGCTAATCAAAGATGCCCGGTTGGCAGCCTTAGACTTTAAAGGAAGCTTACCTGCACATTCCAATAAGGGAATCTTGCAGGAAATACCTACGCTTCAGGGCAGGCTCCATGCACTATCAGTTCTCTGCACTTTCCTTTGGCTTATCTACTGCGCCCAGGGTATTCACAAAGTGTCTAGCTCCAGCCATTGCATTTTGCAGGCAGAGAAATATTCAGATATACCCATACCTGGACAATTGTCTGATTCAGGCAGAAAGCCAGGACATGCTATTAAAACATCTGGCATTCATAAAGAAACTTCTAACTTCGCTGGGGTACACCATAAACGAAAATAAATCTCATCTAGTACCCTGCTAACAGATTGTTTTCCTGGGAGCAAACTTGAACACAACTTCCCAGATGGCTTACCTCACACCAGAGAAACAAGTTTATTTGACAACCTACTTCAAACTACTGGCCACAAAGAGCCAGCTATCTGCAAGGAAAATTTTGCAAGCCCTGGGGTTCATGGCCTCTTGCATTCTACTAATTCCATATGCAAGACTGCATATGAGGAAACTACAATGGTTTGTCAAAAGCCTATGGTGTCAACATTCTCAGGACCTGGAATCAATGATTCCTATCATTCTTTGCATAAAGACAGAGTTCCTTTGGTGACCAGAGGCCTGCCACCACACGGGGCTCCCTTCCAATCTACCCCCTGCCACCCAAACCCTAACAACAGACACATCAGACTATGCATGGGGGGCTCACTTGGCAGGGCAGTGCATTCAGGGCAATTGGAACCCGAGTCAGATGTACCTGCATATCAACCAAATGTTAGCTGTACAGAATTCCCTGACAGCCTTCAAAGACCACATCCTTCCAGGACAATTATTGGTAAAGCCAGACAACACCACAGTTATGTGGTACAAAAACAAGCAGGGGGGAACCCACTCATACCCTCTCTGCAGACTAGCCATGACTTTGTGGAACACAGTCTTGAGCTACCAAGTACCCTACAGGCTCAATTCCTGCCAGGCAAGCTAAATTCACTGGCAGACGACCTAAGCAGAAATCTCATGGACCCACACGAATGGAAATTGGAACCAAAAATATTCAACCTCTTGAGGAGCAAATGGGGGACTCCCGAGATAGACCTGTTTGCCTCCCCCCAGAACTACCAATTGGGCAAATTCTGCACAAGGACTCCCCACAGTCAAGCTTTGAAAGTGGATGCCCTGTCCTTTACCTGGGAAAGCCTCTCGGTTTATGCTTTTCCCTCTCTGCCTCTCCTCTCAAAGATTCTGCTAAAGATCAAACAGGACAAACCAAGGACAGTACTTATTGCACCAGAGTCGCCTCGCCAGCACTGGTATCCCCTCTTGCACAGCATGACACTGCTGGATCCATGGCACCTATCTCAGACACCTTCCCTGCTGTCCCAGCAGGTGTGCCAGATTCTGCACCCTCAGCTTCAAACCCTGAACCTTGCAGCCTGGCTAATTCCTTGAGCTCTCCAATAGCATCCCTCAGTAAGCAGGTACTAGATGTCATTCTAGAAGCAAGGAGACCTAGTACTAGAAAATACATGCTGAAAAGTGGAAAAGATATTGTTCCTGGAGCCAGACACAGGGTATAGGCACTACAGTGCCCAGCTTACCTCATATTCTTCAGTACTTAACAGAAATGCTCCACAAGGGCCTATCCTTCTCATCAATTAAAATTCATGCCTCTGCCATTTCAACACATTATAATACTGAACCACCACTCTTTTCTAACCCCTGTTAAAGCAATTCCTCAGAGGGGCTAAAAAATGAAGACCCCCCCCCAGACGAGCCCCTACTCCAGTCTGGGACCTTAACTTTGTATTGGAAAAGCTCACTCTCCCTCCATTTGAACCAGCTGCAACTGCAGAGTTGAAATTCCTTTCTTGGGAAACAGCCTTCCTTCTAGCCATCACTTCAGCAAGAAGAGTGACTGAATTACAGGCCCTCATGGCAGTGGAGCCCTTCATTATCTTCCATGCAGACAGGGTTTCTCTCAAGACCAATCCTTCCTTTTATGCCCAAGGTGGTGTCTAGTGTGGCCCTACATCAGTCCATTCATTTGCCTACCCTTTTCCCGAATACACAAAACAAAGGAAAACGAATTCTGCACTCTTTGGACGTGCACAGACAACTTAGATTTTATTTGGACAGGACTAAGCTGCTCAAAGTCTGAACAGCTGCTAGATGGCTTTGCTGCTGGGGCAGAGGGAAGGCCATTTCAAAGCAAACCATTTGTAAATGGATAGCCCATTGCATTCATTTCTGCTATAAGCACCATGGAAAACCTACCCACAGGGAATAAGATCACATTCCACCAGGGCTGCATCTACCTCTACAGTTTTTCTCAGAGGGGTTTCTACCAGAGACATCCTAAAAGCTGCTACCTGGAGCTCTGTACATACCTTCACCAAGCATTACCACATGCCTATTTTTTCTAAATATAGAGCTGATTTTGCCACTGTAGTTTTGCAGGGCTTAATAGAGACCATTACGAGCTTTTCTTAAAATTTAAATGATACTCACTAAATTGAATGTTATAACTGTACATGCTGTGGAGACATTTATGAAGGAACTAGCCATATGTTCAAACATCCTGTAACAAAGAGATATTACCATTTTAATATTAAAGCCACTTGTAATACTACTGCAGTTGTATATATGGCCACGTGCTCCATGTGTTCTTCATTCTATATAGGTAAAACTATAAGAAAATTAAAGAACCGAATAATTGAACACAAGTCCGAGATCAACAGGGCAGTAAGTACAAACTCCCTATATAAGCATATAGCAGAACAAGGGGCACAACACAAATTTATGTTTCGAGTTATACACATAGTTGAAAAAACAGAGAGAGGTGGGGACATGAATAATAAACTAGAATTAAAGGAGTATGAGTGGATAACTAGACTACAGGCAGATAAGACTCCAGGAATTAATGACGTTGTTACATTGAAACCTGTGTTAAAATTTTTACAGCAGAGTAAATTAAAATGATATGTATTTTAAAAGTTTTTATAATACTTGAATGTAATGATCATATGACTTTTGGCTGCAAGTCATGTGACATAGACCCATACTATATATTCATTGTGATTTTAACCTTTAAATGTATGCACTGAAGAAGGGTTCTTGGGACTCCCGAGATAGACCTGTTTGCCTCCCCCCAGAACTACCAATTGGGCAAATTCTGCACAAGGACTCCCCACAGTCAAGCTTTGAAAGTGGATGCCCTGTCCTTTACCTGGGAAAGCCTCTCGGTTTATGCTTTTCCCTCTCTGCCTCTCCTCTCGAAGATTCTGCTAAAGATCAAACAGGACAAACCAAGGACAGTACTTATTGCACCAGAGTCGCCTCGCCAGCACTGGTATCCCCTCTTGCACAGCATGACACTGCTGGATCCATGGCACCTATCTCAGACACCTTCCCTGCTGTCCCAGCAGGTGTGCCAGATTCTGCACCCTCAGCTTCAAACCCTGAACCTTGCAGCCTGGCTAATTCCTTGAGCTCTCCAATAGCATCCCTCAGTAAGCAGGTACTAGATGTCATTCTAGAAGCAAGGAGACCTAGTACTAGAAAATCTATGCTGAAAAGTGGAAAAGATATTGTTCCTGGAGCCAGACACAGGGTATAGGCACTACAGTGCCCAGCTTACCTCATATTCTTCAGTACTTAACAGAAATGCTCCACAAGGGCCTATCCTTCTCATCAATTAAAATTCATGCCTCTGCCATTTCAGCACATTATAATACTGAACCACCACTCTTTTCTAACCCCTGTTAAAGCAATTCCTCAGAGGGGCTAAAAAATGAAGACCCCCCCCCAGACGAGCCCCTACTCCAGTCTGGGACCTTAACTTTGTATTGGAAAAGCTCACTCTCCCTCCATTTGAACCAGCTGCAACTGCAGAGTTGTAATTCCTTTCTTGGGGAAACAGCCTTCCTTCTAGCCATCACTTCAGCAAGAAGAGTGACTGAATTACAGGCCCTCATGGCAGTGGAGCCCTTCATTATCTTCCATGCAGACAGGGTTTCTCTCAAGACCAATCCTTCCTTTATGCCCAAGGTGGTGTCTAGTGTGGCCCTACATCAGTCCATTCATTTGCCTACCCTTTTCCCGAATACACAAAACAAAGGAAAACGAATTCTACACTCTTTGGACGTGCACAGACAACTTAGATTTTATTTGGACAGGACTAAGCTGCTCAAAGTCTGAACAGCTGCTAGATGGCTTTGCTGCTGGGGCAGAGGGGAAGGCCATTTCAAAGCAAACCATTTGTAAATGGATAGCCCATTGCATTCATTTCTGCTATAAGCACCATGGAAAACCTACCCCACAGGGAATAAGATCACATTCCACCAGGGCTGCATCTACCTCTACAGTTTTTCTCAGAGGGGTTTCTACCAGAGACATCCTAAAAGCTGCTACCTGGAGCTCTGTACATACCTTCACCAAGCATTACCACATGCCTATTTTTTCTAAATATAGAGCTGATTTTGCCACTGTAGTTTTGCAGGGCTTAATAGCTGGCCCTAATGCTCTCTGACTGCCTCCTCCCTTCCTTAGCTTTGGGAATCAACCCAAATGTAATGACTGCAACAGTGAAACACGAAGAACGTAGTACAGTTGTGTACACTTACCAAAAATGTAGATGTTCGAGTGTATTCACTGTTGCAGTCCTGGTTACCCTCCCTCCAGCCCCTTGACTTCTCTTGGCTCTACCTTTGCTTCTTGTTTTCAGCTTTCTGGTGTATTTGTTTTTTGATGGAGGTGTAACATAACATATAATTGCTTCCCTTTGTTGGGGGCACCTGACATCTGGGGCAAGAAAAACTGATGTAATGGTGTCGGCTGCATGACGTCATGGAAGAAGAGACAGCATCCGACTCAGGAATCCAATACTCTGGTATTCAGGCCGGCTGAGAGCCACCTGCAGGCAGATAACCCAAATGTAATGATTGCAACAGTGACTACACAACATCTACATTTATGGTAAGTGTACACAACTGTACTTTCCTAGTGCCTCTGTCGAGTAGAGCCACTGGAGTGATCCCCGGGGTGAATTTTCTATTTCCCATCCACTCATCAAGATTTCTGTTGAAGAGGGCCAGTGAGGTGCTCTGCTTGACATTTATGGGAAGTCCACATTTATGGGAAGTCTATTCTGTAGCATGGTCAGTCTCTGGGTTATGAACCTGTCCCTCCAGCATGTTCTGTTGATTGTGGTAATGAGGTTGAGGTCTCTGGAGAGTGTGGTGCGGAGAGATTGGGATTTCTTTAGATGCAGCTTTTCTAACAGAGCTGGGTCAGACATGGCTTTGTAAGTCGAGCAAAGATCGCCTCTCTAAGTAGGCGATATGAGACAGAATAGTTGGTGTTTTCTTAGTCTGTCCATATAGGACAAGTGTTTTAAGGCCTAGGATCCTCTTTGTGAGGTACTTTTGCGGCCTCTCCAGTTGTTGCAGGTGTCTGTTGAGGTACATGCCAAATGGGGCGTTGTACTCTATGATTGGTCTAATGAGGGAAGAGTAGAGGGAGACATGACCTCTTTCTTCCTGGATGCAAAACCCTTAGTAATGAGATGTGCCACATAGAAGGACTTTCTGACCACAGTGGCAGCGTGGTGGTCAAAAGAGAGGTTGCTGTCAACCTGTGTTCCCAGATCTCTTATAACGCCTTCTGTGTTCAGTGGACTACCATCAGTGTGGTAATTCAAGGGAACTGGGTTTTTTCCCAAAGGGGGTGAAGGCACATTTTTTGGCATTGAGCTTAAGGCCATGGTTCTGCCACCAGTCGTTGGTCTCATTGAGGCCTTTCTGTGGGATGTCAGCATCACTTGGGGAGTTAATAATAGCTCCCAACTTGCAATCATCTGTGAACTTTGTCAGCCAGAGTCCCTTCATGTTAGCCTGGACTTCAGAGAGGTATATACCAAACAGGAGAGGACCCAGGACCGAATCCTGTGGGACTCCACTTGTGACTGGTCGGCAGTCTGACTTGGAGTCCGCTACTTTCACACTGTGGGTTCTATCTGTGAGCCAGTTTGCATCCCACCTAGTGATATAGGGATTGATGCCTAGCTTAGTAAGTTTTTTCTATGATTCCTGAGTGGGGAATGGTATCAAAGACCTTGTTCAGATCTAGGTAGGCTGTATGAACCACTTTACCTTCATCCACAGCTCTGGTGACTGACTCAAAGAAGTCAACCAAGTTGAGCAGGCATGATCTACCCTTCACAAAACCAAACTGTGTAGGATCCAGAGTTTGGAGATTTCTTGTATCCTTGTTTATTAGGTTCATGATGATGCGTTCCATAGCTTTGCATAGCAGACTTGTCAGGCTAATGGGGCTATAGTTCCCAGGGTCTGTAGTCGCTCCTCCTTTGTGGAGAGGGATGACTGTAGCAGTGCGCCATTCGGTAGGGACAAAGCCTGAGGTTAGGCTGTGATTGAACAGGGCACATAGGTGAGTTGCCAGTTCACTCTGTAGTTCATGTAGAACACAGCCAGGGATACTGTCAGGTCCTATAGAAGCTGTATTCTTGGCCATGGACAGTGTTGTTTTAACCTGTGCAGCAGTAGTACTGGATGCCTGGCAATCTACTGGTTTTGTGATTGGTCCTTTGGTGGTGGTGGTGGGGGGGGGGGGTTAGCATTGAATCTGTTCACCAGTATATTTGCAATATCTGTTGGCTCGGTATAGGAGATACCATTGTGCAGTAGCTCAGAGCAAATCTGGGTATTGCCATGGAGATTATTTACATAACTATAGAAGGCCTTGTGGTTGTCTTTACTATCTGCTGCAATTCTGTTTTCATAGCTAGCTTTAGAGAATTTGATGAGGGATCTCAACCTTCTGCTGAGGCTCATAAGGGAGTTTTTCCAGTCTTGGGACTTCACCTTATTCCGCATCAGTTTCCTCCTCCTGTTGTAGAGTTTGTTTATGGCAGGGGACCTCCAGATTGGCTTCCTTTTTTTTGAGGAGAGCGTCTTAGTTCTATTGGGTATGGTGAGATCCATGCATTTGTGTACATGTTCATACAGTGCATTGGTGTATGATATGGCGGTCATGCAACTATTGTCCATTTGCGTGGATGCCGTGAAGTTTGCCACCTCTGTTTTTAGGACCCCAAAGTTAGCTTTGTAGAAGTTTTTCATGGTGGTTACCTTTGTTGGTGGGGGTGGGAGGGACATGGATTTCCTAGGTGATTAGCTTGTGATCGGATCTAACCAGGGAGGAGCTGACTATTGGTGTAGAGCAACAGTCACCCGTGTTAGTAATTACCAGGTCAGCGATGTTGCTACCTCTAGTGGGGGTAAGGACAAGTTGGTCCAGGGCATTCGAATTAATGAATTCCAGAAAGCACTGGGCAAGTGTATTGGTGCATGAGTAGTTTTCCCAGTTAATGGTGAGGTAGTTGAAGTCGCCCAGTATGAGAGTGTAGGTTGGACCCTATTGTTCTCCAGGGTGCTTAGGAATGTGGAGTGTGAATCTTGGGACATGGTTGGGGACCTATAGCAGGCTACGACCTGAGTCACTGTCTTACCCAATGTTAACTGCAGCTGAAGTATCTCAGATGCTTTATGCTGGGCTACCAGTCTGGAAGCGTGCGCATCCTTTATGAATATGAAAACACCACCGCCTTTGGAGCTTCGGTCTACGTTCTAGGTCTGAAAGGTGTGGAATGAGTTGTAGCCTGGTAGTGCAGGGGTGTTTTCTGTTGCCTGGAACCAGATCTCTGTTACAGCACAAATGTCGATGTTCTCCATTTTAAGGAGTACTTCGAGTGAGTGCATTTTGAGAATTAGACTTCTAACGTTGAGCAGCATGACCCTCAAATTGCATTTGTTTGTAGCTGTTACGGTGGTAATTTGGTCTTTGGAACACTGCCTAAAAAAGGCACTATAGGGGTGGCAAGAGCCTTGGGCAGTATCCGGAACCCCAGGGGTGACAGATGCAGGCCATCTCTGGCAAAGCATCGAGGTCTGTCAGTCATGTCATCCCAGGCAGACAGATACTGGATCCCCTTAGAATGACAGCAGAAACTTCGCCATATGTTGAAATCAGTCATTTTTTGCTTGTACTGTGGTATCATTCTGGGTGATGGTAGGATGCTGCTCAGGGCTAGGGTCATATCCGCCTGGGCTACATAATCCAAGAGCTCCTCCATGTCTCTTTTCATGTACATGTTCATGTTACAAAGACATACATCTGGAGCGTTTCTCCCCGGGCCTCCACTGAAAATTGGCTTTGTTCCAAGTTGGACTTTCCCGGTTAACAAATGTTAAATAAATAAAAAATAAATGTAGCCCAGGGAAGTACCTCTCGGGTCATTCACACCCACATGTACAATGATAGAGTCATATGTGTACCTGTTTTTGAGGGACCAGAGTGCATGTGTTATGTGGCAGATCCTGGTGCTTGACAGGCAGCTTGACTGTTGCTTTCTCCTTATTCATCTTAGTGAGTGGGACACCAGTTTGCCTCACTATTGAGTCACCTATGACTAGTGTGTTGGGCATGCTGTTTTGCCTTAGGGGCTTTGGTTGAGTGGCACACTGTTTAGGAGAGTTATGTGTCTCTTGATTAGTGTTGTGTTATGGTGATAGAGTGCATTTCTGCCTTGGAGGTCTCTGCTGTTTGGTTAGATTTTTATTGAGATCCTCTGCGAAGGTGAGTGTGTGGTTTGTGTTTTTATGTGAAGGCAATGCTGGTGTGTGTTCTGGAGGGCTATGTGTTCCATCTGGTGTGGTGCAAGTGCTGACCTTCTCCTCTTGACCAGCTATTCTGGTCTTGGCTGGAGAGTGTGTGGCTTCCAATTTGGATATATAAGTGCATTTCTCACAAGTCTGTGTGTTGGTGGGTAAGAAGAGAGGGTTGTCAGTGTACACAAGGCAGTTGCTACATTGCCTCAGGATGCCCAGGTTCACCAGGTTAATGGGGGAAAGCACAGGGAACTGACCTTTAGACATGCCTGGAGTGGTGGGCATTAATAAGTACTGGAGCTGTTTCCTTGTAGAATGTTTAGTGCTGGTAGCACTTTTGTGTACTATAATAATTGCTACAAGAAGTTTGGTAAAGTGCTAAACTAACAAACTAGTAAAAGTGCAGGAGAGGAGAGAACTTGCAAATCTAAGGGAAAATTTGAAGAACAGACTTTGGCACTGCTCAGAAGCTTCCAAACAGTCCTGGATATAGCAGATCTATATCTGGACTAGATTAGTTACAGGAAAGGTGGGAAACAAGCGCAGATGTGGGCTTTTAAACCAGAAAGTTGAAAGAGATGGATAAACTGCCCAAATGGTCAAAAAATTACAATTTCTGGGCCAAAAACCACTCCTCTTGTGGTAGATAGGCTACCTAGTCCTTACCACTCCCACTGATAAGCTAGAAGGCTTCCTTCCAACACAGAAAGGCTTGGGGAGCTCAGAAGCTTACAAACAGTCCTGGATACAGCAAATATGTACCTGGACTAGACTAGTTACAGGAAAGGTGGGGAACAAGCGCAAACATGAGCTTTTAAACTATCTCACGGATTTCTTTAATACCAGACTAACAAGTCCCAGAATTAAAGTGCAGTTATCAGCTATTTACTGTATTCACCATGGTAGGGATAATGTGCCATTGCTGCCATTAAGATCTTGAAGGTCTTTCTCAAAAAGAACCCTTTTACTTCATTTTCCCGTCCAAGATCCTGTTCTGTCTCGGGACTTGCCTTTCATGCTCCAAGTGCTGGCTACACCTTTTTTTGAGCCCCCTGCTGCTGTTGACTTGAAATTATTGTTGTGGAGGACTCTCTCTTTTTTTTTGTGGCCATTACTTCCGCCAAATGTGTCTCTCTGCTGTCACTTCATACATTTTTATTGTGACAGTGTCCTTTATTTCAGATCTTGCCTTATGCCTAAGGTGGTGTCCGAGAATAATTTGAACCATTCCAGCAATTTTCTAGCATTTTTCCTGATTTCTTCAATAAGAGTAAATATCTGCTGCATTGTCTTGATGACTATAGTCAGTTGTGGTTTTATTTTACCAAAACTTTTTCCTTTAGAAAATCTAATCAGATATTAGTCTTTTTTTTTCTAAGTCTCTGTTGGGTGCACCTGTATCGAAGGTAACTCTGTCCAAATGGTTATCTTATTGTACCTCCTCTGGGTATGGTTTGAAGGGAAAATCTTTGCATCATAAACTCAAAGGTCATTCTACCAGAGCTTCTGCTCTGCTGCTTCTGCACTTTTTTCTGCTTAGCTGCTTTAGATGACATTTGTGCATCTCCAGATTGGATGAGTCATGACACATTCATGTTCCACTGCAAGCTGGATATCCAGTCAAGGTCTAAAGCTTCATTTGGCTCCACTGTATTGCTCAAAATTCTTCCGTGAGACCACAGTAGGGTGTGTGTGGCTGGGGGACTCTGTCACACAGGTTGAACCCAGACAGAAAAGACATTGGGTACAAAAGTATGTACTCACCATAATGATAGATTCATGTTGTCTGGTTCAAACCTCCCCCCTGCACCTGCCTTTGTGGCCATTTTTTTATTCAAGAGATGGGTCAGCTACCGAGACTGCTTCTCCTCTTTCTTAGCATCCATAGTTTCTTGTTTTTCTCACTTTGAGAGTTGGGTCCAAAAGTTTATGTAGAAAGAGGGGGTAAACTTGATCTGAGGTAGCTCCAGTGGAGTGAGGGGTTATGGGTAGTGGAGGCAAGTTTGGGGAGCTGATCTTTGGAAGCTGGCCGGCATCCTGTCAGTGTCTGCTCCAGCAACCCACAGGTTGAACCCGGTAGAAAATGACAACACAGATTTATCGTTATGGTGAGCGCATAACTTTTGTTTTCATACAATAATGACCTGAACAAAAATTGAGATTAAGGGAAGAAATTCAGTCTTGTTCTTCGACTTTGGTTTTCTCAGTATTCTTTTTGAACACTCTAACTGATCAAGACTAAAACTAAATTTAAGATGGTCTGCTGTTAGGCACCAGAATCCATGGGGTTATAGATGGTCCAAGGTTAGCTTTTTTTCCAGGCTTTTAAATCAACAATGGCCTGAACAAAAATCATACGTAAGGAAAGATATTCAGTCATACTTTTCATTTCATGGAAGAAATTTGTTGTATCCAAGGCTTAATGCTCAAAAGTAACCACATAGCAATGCAAAATAAACATAGAATACAAATGCATGTATTGATACGTATATCTGGAAATAATACCCGCATCCTTAAAAAAGATGGTCACTCTATGTATCCCTGTCTGATTTTAAACTGGGATGAAAATTAAGGAAAAAAATGACCACAATCCTATGTCAAATCACTGCTTTCATATATATACAGTATGCCTCCAGCAAATGACCGCCACCTTATGTGTACCCCTCTGATGTCGCACTTGGAGAAAGCTTAAAAAACAATTAGAACATATTTGCTGTAAGGCATATATAAACATGTTTCTTTACATGCCCCCAAAAGATAGCCACCTTAATATGTGTTTGATGTTTGATTGTGAGGAAAATTAAAAATATATATATAGTTACAGTAATGTTTCTAACTTACTTTTAGACAGACTTGCTCCTGAACATAGCAATCCCCTGTGCAGCCCTCTGAAGTTTGTGAGGAAATGTAAAGAAATGACCACAGTGTCCCCAGGCTCCACAAGATAGTGACTTCCAAGGTTTGGGAGGAAAGTTAAAGAAATGACATCCCCAACTCCCCATACATGGTATAATGACCTCCTTTGCATACCTCTGAGCAGGGCAGATTTTAGTCTAGGTGGGATTCCGGTTGGAGGCCGCTAATAAGCCCATGTCAAAATCCAGTTAGCCTTTGTTTATGGGGGTGTCCAGCTCCTCAGAAGCTCTGAAGATTTGGTTATTAGGTGATACATTTTATCCCTTTGAAGAATGACTGTAAACTGAAAAAATAAAAATAGGATCAGTGACTTTCCAGACAACCACTAACAAGCGGTTATAGCCACGTCTATGTACACTTAAGATGTCAGATTGTGACAGAAGATAACCATCTCGAATTTGGAATGCATTTCTCCTGTGTTTCAAACAAACAGTTGCCACACATTAAATTATTTCAATTGTTACACACAAATTATACTAATCCTGCAAAGCCAGTATAGTAAGCAAACAGTAGACGGCTAATAATTTTCCTCCAGAGACAGTCCCAGCAATTATGCCTACTCTCTCTGTGCTTATCGGGTGTCAGTTTAAGTAGTCCATCTTATTCCCAGAAATACATACTAGTCCTGTAAGTCCAAATTGTAATGACTGCTTAAAACTGAGCAAACAACAAAAATGTCAAATTACTTTCATCCAGCCAACCCCGATGCCATAGGTGTCAACCTCTTACCTCCAGAAATGGGAACAAATCCAAAAATAATCAGGGACACTTTTTAAACTATTATTACTACTGATATGAGGAGCTGACAGAATAGAATGTGAAATAATATGCAGTTTTCTGAAGCAAAGGACCTGTACAAGTCTAATTATTGTCATGTATTAATTAAGACAGGCACTGGGTGGCAGTCGAGTTGCTGAATAGCTGGGTAACTACAGCAGAGCTAGTAAGAGAGATGTCTAGAAAGGTGCTTGGTGTGACATCGGGAAAGGGAAAGGAGGACAAGGAGACCTGGTGGTGGAATGAAGAAGTACAGGAGAGTATACAAAGAAAGAGGTTGGCGAAGAAGAAGTGGGATTGTCGGAGAGATGAAGAAAGTAGACAAGAGTATAAGAAGATGAGGTGCATGGCAAAGAGAGAGGTGGCGAAGGCTAAGGCGTATGAAGAGTTGTATAAAAAGTTGGACACTAAGGAGGGAGAAAAGGACCTGTACCGATTGGCTAGACAGAGAGACCGAGCTAGTAAAGATGTGCAGAGACTGAGCTAGTAAAGATGTGCAGCAGGTAAGGGTGATAAAGGATAATGAGGGAAACGTACTCACATGCGAGGAGAGTGTGTTGAGCAGATGGAAAGAGTACTTTGAGGGGCTGATGAATGAAGAGAATGAGAGGGAGAGAAGGTTGGATGATCTGCAGATAGTGAATCATGAAGTACAGTTGATTAGCAAGGAGGAAGTAAGGATGGCTATTAAGAGGATGAAGAATGGAAAGGCTGTTGGTCCAGATGACATACCTGTGGAAGCATGGAGGTGTTTAGGTGAAATGGCAGTGGGTTTTTTAACTAGATTGATTAATGAAATCTTGGAAAGTGAGAGGATGCCTGAGTAATGGAGAAAGTGTTTTGGTACCGATTTTTAAGAATAAGGGTGATGTACAGAGCTGTAGTAACTACAGAGGGATTAAATTGATCAGTCACAGCATGAAGTTATGGGAAAGAGTAGTGGAAGCTAAGTTAAGAAGGGAGGTGATGATTAGTGATCAGCAGTATGGTTTCATGCCAGGAAAGAGCACTACAGATGTGATGTTTGCTCTGAGAGTGTTGATGGAGAAGTACAGAGAAGGTCAGAAGGAGTTGCATTGTGTCTTTGTGAATTTAGAGAAAGCATATGGCAGGGTGCCTAGAGAGGAGTTGTGGTATTGTATGAGGAAGTCAGGGGTGTCAGAGAAGTATGTAAGAGTGGTACAGGATATGTACGAGGGTAGTGTGACAGTGATGAGGTCTGTGGTGGGAGTGAAGAATGTGTTTAAGGTGGAGGTGGGATTACATCAAGGATCAGCTCTGAGCCCTTTCTTATTTGCAATGGTGATGGACAGGTTAACAGACGAGATCAGACCGGAGTCCCCGTGGACTATGATGTTTGCAGATGACATTGTGATCTGTAGTGAGAGTAGGGAGCAGGTGGAGGAGACCCTGGAGAGGTGGAGATAATGCTCTAGAGACAAGAGGAATGAAGGTTAGTAGGACTAAGACAGAATATATATGTGTGTGAATGAGAGGGAGGATAGAGGAATGGTGAGGATGCAGGGAGTAGAGGTGGCGAAGGTGGATGAGTTTAAATACTTGGGATCAACAGTTCAGAGTAATGGTGAGTTTGGAAGAGAGGTGAAGAAGAGAGTACAGGCAGGATGGAGTGGGTGGAGAAGAGTGTCAGGAGTGATTTATGACAGAAGAGTACCAGTAAGAGTGAAAGGGAAGGTCTACAAGAGGGTAGTGAGACCAGCTATGTTATATAGGTTGGAGACAGTGGCATTGACAAAAAGGCAGGAGTCAGAGCTTGACATGGCAGAGTTGAAGCTGTTAAGATTTGCACTGGGTGTGACGAGGATGGACAGGATTAGGAATAAGTATATTAGAGGGTCAGCCCAGGTTGGAAGGTTTGGAGACAAAGCCGGAGAGGCAAGATTACATTGGTTTGGACATGTGCTGAGGAGGGATGCAGAGTATATTGGGGAAAAGATGCTAAGGATGAAGCTGTCAGGTAACAGGAAAAGAGGAAGGCCTAAGATAAGGTTTATGGATGTGGTGAGAGAGGACATGCAGGTGGTTGGTGTGACAGAGCAAGATGCAGAGGACAGGAAGAAATGGAAACAGTTGATCTGCTGTGGCGACCCCTAACGAGAGCAGCTGAAAGAAGAAGAAGATGTATTAGATGTAATGCACAATTTTTTTCTCCTAGCCAGAATTGCCAGGTTTACTAGAAGAGTGAAAAAAAAAGTGTAATCAAAATCAGGGACACGTGAGAGGTATGCCCAACCCCCACCCAGGAGTTACAGCCATGAGCTCTGAAGGTTCTCCTTTGTTAGCCTAGTCCACACAGACAAGTTGCCACACTTTGTAGTATTTGTTCCACAAAAATGAAAAAGTAATAAATATTGACATAAAATATCTGGTTGACCACTGCCAGCATCACAAAATAAATAACTTACTTTACTGCTTCTGTCTCGCATCATTCTTCTTAAATGTCTAGAATATTCATCACAGAAAACGTCACTCCCGATTCTCTGAACAGCCAAGCAGTAAAGCCACACTTTAAAATGCTTCATTTATTATTGTTTTTTTTTTTATGATTTTGTAGTTTAAATAAAAATGCATCCTATTAATGCTAGCCCCCGTTAAGGTCGGACGGCTTCACACATATCATTTGAATGTTATGCTTGGTTATTGAAATCTTGCAAAATAAGGCTAATGTAATGCTGCTTCATTGGCTTGAATGGCCAAGGCAAGTAAAACACTCCCTTCCTGGGGCACCCATCACACTGCATGGTGGATGCATTTTTTCCAAGTAGGGCACGTTAGTTGTTTTATTTTATTTTTAGATCAGTGAAAATGCACATTTTGTTGCTATAAAAATAAGTACATAAATTATAAAAAGCATCCTTCCAAAAATGGTGCCCTGGGCTGTTGTCTAGTTGGCCTATGTGTAAGGTTGGCCATGCTTATATGTGTAATGCATTAGCAAAACACACAGTCACTTCAGACTATGCTTTAAGTTTCAAATTTTAAAAATTGTAATAGTGGATGGTGGTGATTAATTGGTTATTGTAATAGTGGATGGTGGTGATTAATTGGTTATTGTAATGTGAAGCAAGTTAGCATGTGCTTTTAAATAGTGTTAACTGCTTGTTCCTAAATGAAATGTTTTCATTTAAGCCATTTTTTTTTAATTAGGGGTAAAGCAAAAAGTTTACAGGAATTTTTAAATATGTGAATATTTTTATATTTGTAATAATTTTGTAAAGTTAAAACTAGTTATTTTGATGATTGAATTAAATTGTTTAATTGTAGAAAGCAATTCAGTAGTGCTTTGCATTTGTTTTAAACAGGGGAGGGTAACTCTGCCATATTTTTGCTTGTGGAAGAACTGATTTGACCAAACACTTGCCTTGCTTGTTGCATGTGCATTTTGTATTATAATGTACAGCTTTTGCATTTTAGTTCCATGTTTTATTCACTTATGCTGTGGAACTGATAAAAAAGACACAACTTCACAGTAATTGAATGGCAAGATGAACCACTGTGCTGCAGAAAGCCTTAAGACTTAGTGGTGGTCCATAACAAAAGCCTCTCTCCTTGGGGAAAATATAAAAAAAACGTTCAGAGTTGCTCAGTAAAAAAAAAAAAAAAAAGTAACACAGAAAGGTGAAAATGTTAAAAATTAGATAAATGAGCCAAAAGTGGCTATAGTATTATATTTATAATTTGGGAATAAAACATTCTTAATCGTTAGCCTTCTCACCTGAGATGAGCTGTATAGCCCTCCTCAAGGTACACTATCTCAGTAATATTACAGCCCTGACCATGGTGTGATCACCTACAGGAAACCTTCTGGTAGTATAAAGTTGTGAGACCATGCCTTGTCATGTTGTTTCCTATTCTAAAAATATCCATTGATATCAAAGATATCTAGGTTATCTTTGTAAAATGTGGGCTTCATAAGAAATGTCTTTTTCTTTAATGATCAGTTGTGGCTCTGAGTTATCCACCACAGAGAATTTTCTTACAATTTCTGAGTTGCAGAAGAAAGTACATTGTTTTAAAACAGGATTTTGCAAGATTAATGCAGTACATTATTATAAAAAGGTTTATGTAGAAGCATCATCCCTAATGCTAGCTTTCCTTCATGTAGATCTTGTGGGGCATGAGTACCTGTTGAAGCATATAAAATAAACGTGCATTATGAATGTATTTTGCTTACATAGCACTTTTACTGAATTAAAGAACTGCTTACAATTCTCATAACATGAGTAACGTGATTATTGTATGTATTATTGTATTGGTTTTAAATTTATTCATCAACAATTCATTGCATTAATACTACAGCGATTTGATTCCTTTTTAGAAAAATTCAGAACCCTGTTGACGTCGTACATGGCAGAGCAGTTTAAGGTATGATTGTGTTTGAACTCAATGTAGCTATGTATACACAATACCATGAGAGTATTTTAATTCCTTTCCGGTTTCCTTTGTACTATCCAGTTGAAAGTGGAAGTTTGTAATGTATTTTTATTGTTACAGTAAGTGCCTAAATGTATTTGTGATGTTGTGTGCTTTGTAATATTGAACCTTTTTCCCCATTGTAAACCTAGCATGAATCCTTCTGTGGTTGGTTACTGACAAGTTATCTTCAATTGGTAACAATCTCTTCTGTATTAATGTGCATTGACTGTAGCAATTCCTTTATCGATTTGTATCAGGAATTTTTCAATTCTGTCCTGTGCCTTCATTTTGCCTGATGCAGGTTCCTATGCACTGTCAACGTTGATGTATTGAAACCCTGTGTCCAGAGTCTATTCGCATAACTAGCAGGAGTGTCAGCTGATCTGCCTCACTCCTGTTTTAATCTGTGTGCACGTTATTTATCGGAGTGCCTGACAATAGAAATCAGACTTTCTTGCATGCACCCGGGCTTTCTTTAAGTTGATGGCCAAGCATAGCAAGAAAATTAAATTGCATTTTCAACACTTAACCTTCCGTAAGAACTGTCCAACCTATTCTAATGCATAAATTGATTATACCTTTGCTTAGAGTGGCCTCCAGGTTCTGTTTTAAGACTATTGCTGTTTTTTTTTTTTTTTTTATTTTAACAACCCAGTCATAACTAGTCCTTTAATTGAATTTTCAACCCTTCAGATACAACAGGAGCTGTCCCATGTGTGGCAGTGATTTTGCTTTTGCTTGCAAGCTCCTGTAACAGCTGTGTTGCCCGCAGGAGCTGTCACAATGCAGGAAAGAAGTTATGTGACTTTGTCAGCTCCCCTGTTCTGAGTGAGTGAAGGTGGGGCTAGGAATGCATGCTCGGGCAACTTTTTTTTTTCATGATTAAATCCTTAGTGCACAGAGACAGGAGACTCCACAGGAGTGCTGTGTGTGTGTGTGTGTGTGTGTGTGTGTGTGTGTGTGTGTGTGTGTGTGTGTGTGTGTGTGTGTGTGAGAAATGCATACATATATATAAAATGTGTTTGGGGGGGCATGGCTGCTGTAAGGGTTAATGTCATTCACCAAAATAAGCGGAACACCCTCACTGATGCTCATTGTATGTTAAACCACAATTCTGTTATTGGGCATGTTCTCTGAGATTGAGGCCATAGGCTGGCTGTTTCCCCACACTGGGAAATGAAGTGTTTAGTTGGCTGAGAGGATGTTGATGAAAGCAAGCAGCAGAGAAGAAAACTACAAAAAAAAAAATGCGTCTTTACCTGCAACGGTCTTTCTGCCTTTAGTCCTGCAGTAGTGCCATATTTCTAATGTCTACTCGTAAAGGACTACTGCTACCAGAAAATGAAAAAAATGCCTTAGCTTGATTATCTGGTCTATTTTAATGTTTCTGTAACAAATGGAGTAAGCATTGCTAAGTTTTATTTTGTTCTAAGTCAAAATGCCAATGTAGGGTAGACGTAATAATGTTTTGTTTTTTGTTTTGTTTTTGTTTTCTATTTCACTTTCCCGTAATGCACTCCGGGTTCTCAGATGACAAGATTATCATGCCCTGACGCTTCTTTTCATTTAGACCAAGAAGCAAAACAACCAAAAAAATAATAGAACCAAGGAGAGATAATTCCAGGCACCAATACTCTAGTTTATTGAGCGCTTTCGTCGGCTTCAATCAGCTGACTTCCTCAGAATAAAAACACATCAAACCAAAGCCATTTTATATAAAAGCCACATGACTAGATTTATGCACTATGGTGAAGTGTGTAGCATGGAGATATTTAAACATTTAATTGTTTTGATGTTGGTGCTTTAAATTGTTAATTGATTTGATTTGAAGTCGTGGCTTTTATATAAAATAGCTTTGGTTTGATGTGTTTTTTATTCTGAGGAAGTCAGCTGATTAAAGCTGACGAAAGCGCTCAATAAACTAGAGTATTGGTGCCTGGAATTATCTCTCCTTGGTTCTATTACTTCTTTTTATTTAATTAGGATGGAAACCGTCAACATTACTGCTGACTTTGAGTATAGTCTCATTGATGTCTTGTGACACATTCTTTGCTGTTTTACCATATTTTAACTTGACTGCAATAAGCAGTTTCTTTTCATGCTTCAAAACTGTACTCAACAGTCTTGTGGGGGGGGGGGATCTGAGTCAGTCAGGTCCTTAATTCAGTCTTGTCTGCTTCTGTCATTGGTACCACATTAAAGGAGTCATGAATTCCCAAATGCTCTGTAGGTATATGGACTCTTGGAGGGGAAAGATGTAAAAGTTAAGAGAAAAAAAATCCTAAGGGAAGTTTCATGAAACTTCATTCAGACATCATACAGTATGCAGTGGGGAAGCTAAATGGCACAGAAATGGCATGGAAGATGCAACCAAGTTCTGCCTTTTAAAGTATGTGGCACTGCAGAGATTGTTTTGTAAGGAAGAAAAAAATAATTCAGGGTGTACTAGCCACAATAGTGGAAGGGATTGTTTTGCCCTTTCGTAGCACGGTTTTGGAAAGAGATTACAGCACCTTGACTGATGTTTGTCATTGCTTAGCACCATCTATAGCCACATAGAAAGCCGTTTGACAGGATCTATTCTTTTAATTTTTAAAGAGCCTTTGTGTTGGTTGCTTATTCCTTGCTAATCCCATAATCACAAGCCTCAGTTGAAATTGTTTTGATTAGGCATGTTGTTTTTTTTAGAAGTTACCTGACGCCACCTTTTGATTACTTGAACAGTTTAATGGGTGTATGTCGGGAGCCTGACCTGGGACTCTTTCTCAGTTCTTTATATGTAAACTATTTTCTTCCCAGTTACCCTTGAATATGGCTATGTGGATAATGTGTTCCTTCATAAAGTGGCTTAATCTTCTAATTTAGTACAAAACAGAAATGTGAATGTTACTAAAAAACAGAAATCAAAAACTAATGCTGTTACAGTTGACTTAGTTTTTGATTTCTGTTTTTTAGTAACATTCACATTTCTGTTTTGTACTAAATTAGAAGATTAAGCCACTTTATGAAGGAACACACTTAATTCCAGTCCTACTCTTTCTAATAAGGATGGAAAGATTATTGCTAAGTATGGGGTAAAAGTGTATACTTCAAATTGATTTTCAGAATTTTGAATTGTCAGGCTTCTATGTTATGGTTTATTCTAACTAATAGTGAAAGCATGAGGAATGTTTTTGTTTGCAGTTTTTTTTGTGAGGAAAACTGTGCTTAAAATTGAATTTCTTCTATTGTCCATGTCACTACTCATTGTATACAGTACACGCATGACTCTGTTGAGAAATTCTTAAAAGGACTATGGCCACTGGTACCATTTTGAAGAGGTTTGTATGGCTGTATTCTCAAAACCTCCAAGATCATGATAAAAATTAAATATTTTAAATTCATTTTTGGATAGTGATTTAGGTTTTGGCCCCTCTGTTGCAGAGGTGATCACAAGTGTGATGAAAAGGGTAAGCTGATGCATGGAATCTCAAGATTTTTCAGCACTCCTTTTCCAAATTTTCCAGGGGATTCTCTAACTGCTCGTCAATTTTGGTAGGAAACAAAATAAATAGACTCAATAAAAGGCAGGTAAACAAATGCGGCAAGAGGTTTCCAAGAAGAATTCTGGTAACTCCTAAAACCAAGGATAGTCCAATAAGTCAGAATGACTATTTAAGAGGCATTCTCCCGTTCCAACCCGGCATCCCCTTTTTTCTTCCAGAAAGTGTGAATCTACACTCTTCTCTTGGGCAGCAGATAGTTTCAGACAAATGGGTTCTGAAAACCATTCATCAAGGTTACATATGGCAATGGAGGCAATTCCTAAATCCTCATCCTCCAGACCAGAGTTATTTCCACGTGTCCTTCATCAGCTGCTGTCCCAGTGAATGACAGAACCAGTTCCACTTTCCCAGGTGAGAAAGGAGTTGTATTCAAGGATGTTTTTGGTGCCACAGAAGGAAAATGCTTGGAGACCAGTTCAACAGCTTATTTCCTAAACCTGGTTGTGATAATGCCCAATTTCAAAATTCTGTCACTTCACAACCTTATTTGTTTCCTGATAACACTAGATGTTATGTAGTCCAATCTCGCCTTCATTCTTACCCTTGGGTTCGGAGCCGAACCTCGGCTCCGACTCGGCCATACTCTAGCTCGAAGTCTTCAATTGGCTCGTGGCCAAGAGGTATCCCATCGTGCAACAGGTCTATTCCCCAGATCTCGTTTGCCGCTTGTTAAGCTCAGATGTGGTCTCGCTTTTGGCCGTGGGTAAGTATATTGTTTATAAGATTTTTATAAACTTTTGACTTGTTGCTCAAAAAAGCTATTTTCATAGCTCTCTGTGTGTGGTAGTGGTATTTTACCGCCTGTATTTGTTTCTCTGGCTGTTTTTTGTGCCCTTGTCTGGCTGTTTGGGTATCCTGTTCATTTTTCTTTTCCCCACAGGCTAGGCAATTGTTTCTGTGTGGTTTTTGGTTTGGTGCTCCATTCTGTCAGAGTTTAGTGTTGTGTCTGGCTAGTGGTGCTTTCCTGCCTTTGTTTCCCTGGGCTAGGCCCATTTAAGTTAGAGGACCTAGTCCTCCCTGTTGTTTTCCCGCCGGTTTCTTGGCCGTTTGAATTAGAGGCTCTGTTTCTTGTTAGTTGGGTCTAGTGCATGTACGTATTAATTTGTTCCTTTCATCATGTCCAAGGATCCTAAGGAACACGGGCCTTTGGGTTTTAAAAAGTGTGTTGAATGCAGCAATAAAATGTCTTTAACTGATGGGGCACTCTGTGTACTTGTACTGCTTGGGGTCTATTCACCTCCAAGAGTCCTGCTTGTTTTGTCATTCCTTTAGTCCCCGTGTGCTACAGGAGAGGAAGAACAAGCTCATTTTGAAGGGACTGCTTAAACACACCTTCGAGGAAGATTTGGCTAACTCTTCCAGTGCGTTACTCTCTCCAGCTTAAAAGGACAAAAAGACTTCCAAGAAGTGCTCACCGGCTTTGTCTGTTTCTTCAGAGCTGCCAGAGAAAGTGGCTAGAACAGCTTCTCCTTCTTCGGTTCCATTGCCATCGGTGCCAAAAGAAGGTAGTCGCTTGACTAAGTCCGTGTCAGCTCCCAGCCTTTCGGAGCCGGTCACAGATATTTTGGTTCGGAGCTGGTCGACCAGGTTCTCCATCATGCAAGTCCCCCTTCTGTAGGGAGATCTAAATCTCCTACTTTATCTTCCAGGTCTTCCAGGACCTTTTCCGATGAGGACGTTGATAGAGTGGTGAAGAAACTGCTTCAGTCATCAGTGTTGGACAAATTGATTTCGGCTCCGACCCAATTGGCTCCAGGGCCTATGGCCTCTTCATCCTTTGTTGTTCCTCCTCCGAGCCTTTCTCGGCCTTCAGAGCCAGAGTTGTCGGTTCCGTCGGGTACCATTAAGTCAATTCCAGTAGCCTCGCCTGGCCTCTCGGTTCCAATTTCTGCTCTGACCCAGTTGGCTCTGCCCACGGGGTCGAGGGTCCACAGTTCTCCGGTCGGACCCGAGGGGGAGGGATTGGATCGATCTTCATTGGTTTGGAGCCTTCCTCTCGGTGCTTCGGCTGGAGTGAGCTTGGACCCGACATCTGCTTCGGACCTCATCTCCGCGGCGCTGAGGGCTACTACTGTTTCCCCTACAGTTGGTCAGCCTTCGGAGCCAGGGGGGGATCAGCCTTCGAGGTTATGAGGAGCGTGCTGGCCAGGTCGTCAGCTGCATCCTACGGCACCGATACTCTGCCCCTTCCAGCACCGATGTCTGTTTCGGTTCATGCTCTATCCTTGGGCAGCGGAGACCCTAAGCCTCAGGATACCTCCATGAGTGGTCCCTGACTTTCTGATGTCTCCCCAGAGTTTTTGCCTGAGGAGCCCGCCAGAAAGATTGTGTAAGAGGAAACACCTTGACTCACCGGATGAGTCTCTCACGTTGGACACCAACCTCGAGGAGTCAGAGGGTTCCCCCAAGTCATCTTCTGAAGATGTCTCCTTTTCAGATATCTTGGAGATCTTGAAGCAGAGAGGCGGCTGGCACTCCAAACCCCCTTCTGATGAGGAGTCTGTGTTCCTGAAAGCTTTCGGGTGTCATCCCTCCGCCTCTTGGGTTTCTCCCCCTTTTGATGAGCAATTAGACCTTGTCTGTCGAAAGGTGTGGGAAACTCCTGACACTGTGGAACTGGTCCCAAGGAGACCCAATAAGTTTTTGTCTGCCCCCTCTGACGAGGAGTATTTATCTAAAGGCATTCCAGTAGATCCATGGTGGTGGCAGCGGCCACCAAGAAGGAACTTGCTGAAACTTCGTCTACTGTCCATCTGCCTAACAAGGAGTCCCGAGCTATGGATTGGTATGGGAAGTGTGTTTTTACCTCAGCGGCCTTTACACTGCGGTTGCTGAACTACTTGACACATTTTACGAGGCTCCAGAGAGATCTCCTAAAAGAGCTAGAAGATTCTCTACAGGGTAACATTTCTGATGCCGTGACACAGAAGGTCAGTGCACAGATGTCTATCTTAAATTCCCTTACCAAATCCTCCATGAGGCTGATCTCGTATGCAGCCGACTGAGCGAGTAGGGCTGCGGGTTCCGGAGTCTCTCTTAGGAGACACTCCTGGATGCGCCTGTGCAATTTCACTGAGGGCTTCAAGTCTACGTTCAATAATGCCCCATTTGATGGCTCATCGTTGTTCGGAACCAAGGTGAAGGACACACTCACTAAGTGCGAGCAGGAAGGAAAAACCCTATCTGCCGTGGGAGTCTGTTTTTCCATGCCTTCTAGACCTTACCCCAAGGGCCAGAAGGGTTTGGAAGATGTGGTTCAGGAAGTCGCAGAGGATTTTCGGGGCGCACAAAATGATTCCCCCTCCAGAGGCAGGGGAGGGGGTGGAAATTCAGGTAGACACTGCCCTAGAGGCAGAGGAGGCCCGCGTAACCAGGGGGACCGTGATTCCTTTTGTGGTTCCCCTACCAGCGCTCCTGAAGGGAGGCCCGACTGTGCGTTTCTGGAGCTGGTCGGGGGTCGCATTTCTTTATACCCAGAAGCATGGCAAGAAGTCACCCAAGACAAGTGGGTATTAAAGATAATTTCCAGAGCTTATCATATTCCCTTCACTTCTCCTCCTCTGCCATCCAAGAGAATCCCAGACGTTCCACCCAGTCACAGGGATTACGCAACTGTAGAAATAAGAAAGTTGCTTTAAAAGGGAGCCATCCAGCCTGTCCCCCGCAGGCCAAGTAGGATTAGTAACTTACTCCAGATTCTTTTTGGTGCTGAAAAGAACAGGGGACCTGAGACCCATCTTGGATCTCAGCCGATTGAACCTTGATGTACAAAAGTCCAGGTTCCGCATGGTCACCTTACAGTCAATACTCCCTCTGTTAGGGAAAGATGTGTGGATGTGCTCCATCGACCTCAAAGATGCTTACTACCATATCAAGATGGACAGGGCATCGAGAGGTCATTTACGCTTCCGGCTGGGAGCCAGTCATTTTCAGTTTCGTGCTCTGTCCTTTGGTCTCACCACAGCCCCCAGGGTGTTCACCAAATGCATGGCAGTGGTAACTGCTCACTAGAGACGTCAGGGATTCCAAGTGTTTCTGTACCTGGATGACTGGCTCCTTTCTGCCACCACCAGGCATCTACTGTTACAGACCAGGGATGCCACCATTACACTGTGCCAATGGTTGGGAATTATTCTAAATTGGAAAAAAATCTGCCTTATTGCCCTTGCAGCATGTCACTTTTATCAGCACCGAACTAGATTCGGTGCTCATGAGGGAGGAGGGCCTTCTTACCAGAGGAGAGAATTCAGGCTCTACAACAGCAGGTCTACGCCTTACTACCATTGAGGAAGGTCAGGGCAAAAGTGTTCCTCAAGTTATTAGGAACCATGGCTGCCACGGTCATGCTAGTTCCCCTTGTCAGACTACGCATGAGGGTTCTTCAGTGGCTGCTTTTCGTCCAGTGGTCACTGCAGCATCTCCCACTCTCCCATTTTATTCTGATTATGGACACGTGCAAGCAGGATCTACGCTGGTGGCTTCAGGCCAGCAATCTCAACGTGGGCAAGCCTTTTGTCCCATCTACTCCAGTTGCCACGGTGACCACAGATGTCTCCCAGATCGGGTGGGGGGAGCATTATCTTGGCAGGATTGTCCAAGGCACGTGACAGGATCACGAGACCCATTTGCATATCAATGTCTTTGAGATGAGAGCAGTGCTATTAGCATTGCAAGCACTTCAGAGCTCTCTCCCTCTAGGGACAATTGCAATCCACTCAGACAACATGTCGGTAGTGTGGTACCTGAACAAAAAGGGAGGAACCAAATCATACCCCCTTTACAGAGAGGCACTTCGAGTTTGGCAGTGGGCGGTGTCTTCCCAACGCTTGTGGTCCCTGAACAATTGTGCCCTCAATGCCAAATGCAGCCTGCTCCAGTTCTGTCATTAGTCAGGCTTCATGATTTTTCCCCGGAAGTGGTCCATATTCTATCGTCTTCCCACAAGCCTTCTACTAGGAAGATTTATTCCAGTAAATGGAAGAGATTTTCTGTTTGGGCCCATGAGAGACATATTGATCCTTATACAGCACCTATTTCGGCAATATTGGAATTTCTTTCTCAACTGTTTAGTCAGGGTTCAGCTGCAGCAACCATTAAAGTGCAATTGGCAGCAATTTCTACCTTTCACATTGCTAATGAGCCCAACCTTATGGCTCATAGGCTTTGTAGGGCTTTTATGAGAGGGACATTGTTACTCTGACCTCCAGTCTTTGATCCAGTGATGCCATGGGACCTCAGTTTTGTACTACAGAAGCTCACCTCAACTCCCTTTGAACCCGCAGCTACGTGTGACATTAAATTCTTGTCATGGAAGACTGTATTCTTGGTAGCCATAACTTCAGCTAGGCAGGTCGCTGAACTCCAAGCATCATCGATTAGGCCACCTTATTTGGTGTTGCACAAAGATAGGGTCTCCTTAAGAACCAATCCTGCCTTTGTTCCAAAGGTTGCCTCTGTTGTCAATATCAACCAATCCATTGAGTTGCCTGCGTTTTTTCCTGATTTCTCCAACAAGGCAGAATTTAGGTTTCATCAGCTGGATGTTCACAGACAATTGCATTTCTGTTTACATAGGACAAAAGATTTCAAGAATCCGATCAAATGTTTGTTTCATTTTCAGACACTAGACTTAGGGATGTTCTTCGTGTTTCACTGTTGCAGTCATTACATTTGGGTAATCTGCTGGCAGGTTGCCCTCAGTCGGCTTGATTAACAAAGTCTTGGGTCCTTCTTCGGTTGCTGTCCCTTCTTCCATGATGTCAGGTCATCAGGGGTATAAAACATGCAGCTGAAGCCATTACATCAGTCTTTCTTGCTGCGCAGTGCCTGAAGCAGAAGCAGTTCGCAAGTGCCGGTCGGCCGACTCCAGAAATTTTCATTTTCGAGTTTCAGAACCAAAGTTTTCAACTAAAGCTATGTACCCCATTGGGGAAGCTTTTTCTTGCTCTAATCCGATGTCAGTAAAAGTCAATAATTGTATTTCTTGTGGAAAGCAAATACCTCATAAAGATTTTCATTCGTATTGTATTCCTTGCCTAGGCCCTGACCATGACATACCTCGCTGTCGGTTTTGTGCCTTATTTATATTTAAACCATGAACGATTCGTCTGTATATTTTCACTTCTAAATATTTTGGTGCTCGGTTCAATTATCCAGATATGTCTTCGGTAAGCCACCCGACTACAGACATTCCGAAAAAATGCAAAAATAAAGACAGAGACAGGCCGCCTAGGTCTAAAGCTGCCAATGACGCTTCTCCTAAGCTAGTCGCCAGTTCGCCGGTACTCAGTGAGGCTCTTTCGCAGTCCCTGATACCTGCTAATTCAGATTCGCAAGCCTGTACTGAGACCCATTTGGAGTGCGGTATGCCGCAAGATGCTTCAACTGTGGAACCTGCGGATGTCTCTACCTTGGATGGGTCCGGAGCCGCTGTGCAGGCACCGGCTTCTGAGGGTGTATTCAGGCTTACTGACTTGCATTTTAAACCAACGCCATCTTCTTCTTCAAGGCCTAAAACTTGAACCATGCCTAGGAAACCGACGCCCAGACCGCATGGTCAGGCCTCTATAACTAAAAAACAAATGATAAGAATGGCTGAAGACCTTATTACTTTAATCAGGGGAAGCCAACCTTCCCCCTCTAAGAGACCTAGGATTGAGTTTGTTTATGATACTTCTGACCAGGATTCTGAACTTTGTCTCCTCTGATGACCAGGATCTACCCTTATCTACCCATGAGGATTCTGATGCAGAGGACTCTATTCCCTCTGCTTCTCCCCAAGATGATTTTTCTTTTAGTGAAACCTTGCATACTCTTAGGGAGCATTTTCACTCGGAAGGCCATGATTACTCTGATTCTAAAAAGAGGCTGAGATTTCCTACTCCTGCCCCAACACAGGCCTTTAGCTATCTCTCCTGTGCTGGACATTGTTGACGATGCCTTTTCGGAATCTAGCTTGGCCCCTGACTCTCTACCTCCTGCTCCCAGAAACCCTGATAGATATTACAGGGTTCCTGATTCTCACAAGTTCCTTTTTAAAAATCCTACGGCGGATCCTGAGACCATTTCACAGGAATCCAAGGGTATTAAGGCTACTACTGCCAAAAATCCTATCACCTCTGATAGAGATTCCAAGGCCCTGGATAGATGGGGTAAGAAGGTATACACTTCTGCAACCTTGGCCATCAGGGCCTTAATTTGCCAGTTTCATATGTTAAAGTATCAGCAGCATATTATTGGATTGCTTAAACAGAAAATGATGTTGATTCCTGATTGTGCTGAAAATAGGGATGTTCATCGTGTTTCACTGTTGCAGTCATTACTTTTGGGTTATCCTGCTGGCAGGCTACCCGCAGTCAACCTGAATTCCAAAGTCTTGGTCCGGCGTCGGTTGCTGTCGCCTCTTCCCTGACGTCCGTGCGCCAGGGGTATAAAAGATGCAGCCGATGCCATTTTCTTCAGTCTTTCTTGCCACGCGGTGCCCAAAGCAGAAGCAGTTCGCAAGTGCCGTTTGACCGATTCCTGAGATTTTCATGTTCGAATTTCAGATCCGTAGTCTTCATTTAAAGCTAAGTACCCCATTGAAGAAACTTTTTTCTTGCTCCAGACCGATGTCAGAAAAAGTTAATAATTGTATTTCTTGTGGGAAGCAAATACCTCATAAGGACTTCCACTCTTATTGTATACCTTGCCTAGGCCCTGATCACGACGTTGCTAATTGCAAGTTTTGTGCTAGATTTAACCAACGCACTATTAAGCGTCGGTACGATTTTGCATTTCATTACTTTGGCCGAAGATTTAATTACACAATGTCGTCGGATAGCCATCCGACTACCGCAGTTCACAAGAAATGCAAGGAAAAGGACAGGCATCCGAGGTTCAGAACTGACGATGAGGCTTCTTCTAAGCCAGTCGCCGGTTCTCGGTGAGATGCTTTCACAGCCCCTGACGCCCGCTACCTCAGAGCCGCAGGCCGCTTCTGACTCCTACATGGAGCAGACAAGGCCACTGGAAACTCAAGGTATTGGACACTTGGAAAATATTCCCTCAGATGGGTCCGGAGCCGCTGAGCAGCCATCGCTTCTGAGGGTGTTTTCAGACCTACACAGTTGTATGCCTTTGAAGCTGTAGTCGGTTTTACAAAGACTAAAGCACCACTAAAGACAAAGAAACAAGTGCAGCAAACCCATGGACAGGCCTCCATGCCTAAAAAACAGATGCTCAAAATGGCCAAAGACCTTTTTACTATGATCAGGGGGTCCCATCCCCCCCCCCCCCCGATAAGAGGCCTAGGCAAGAAACAGAATATGAATCTTCAGATCAGGTTTCCATTTCCTCTGACTCCTCTTCTGAACAGGAATACTCTCTTCCTCCCTATGAAGATTCTGATGCTGAAGAATCTATCCCTTCAGCCTCTCCTCCTGAGGATTATTCTTTTGGGGAAACCCTGCACTCCATAAGGGAGCACGTCCACTGGGAGAGCCAAGACTACTCAGAATCTAAGAAAAGGCTCAGAGACTTTCTTTTACTACCTCAGCACAGGCCTCTTTCCTGTTTTAGACATTGTAGATGATTATTTTCAGAGTCCGGCCTGTCTCCTGACTCTTTACCCCCTGCACCTGTTAAGCCAGACAGATACTACAGGGTTCCAGATTCACATACATTTCTTTATAAAAACCCTGCTGCTGACCCAGAAACTATTCTCAGGGTCCCAAAGGGGTCAAGGCTTCCACTGCAAACAACCCTATCCCCTCTGATAGGGATTCAAAGGCACTGGACAGATGGGGGGGAAAAGGGTTTATACTTCTGCTACCTTGGTTGTGAGGGCTTTAAATTGTCAATTGCATATGCTTAAATATCAGCAATACTTAATGTCACTGCTTAAACAGAAAATATTAACAAGTTCTGAATGTGCAGAAAACAAGGAAATGCAGGATTTATTTGCAACTGAACAAGTGGGAAGGCATACTTTGCAATGTAGTTTTGATTCTCTGGAGGCCTCTTGCAGGGCCGCTGTTACGGGTTCTGTCATTAGGAGGCATGCTTGGTTAAAGGAACAGAATCTGCCTGATCATGTTAAAGCAAAATTATTAGATGCTCCATTACAGCATGATACTTTGGTGTTAAAGCAGAAGAGGTGTTGAAGAAAATGGAGGACAAAGCAAAATCCATGCAGACAGTTAAGGATTTCTTACAGGTGCAGCCACCCAGGTTTAGCAGGAACTGGCCTAAAAAAATTGGTCCTTTCCAGTGTCTGACAGGCCACAAAGAGGCAGATACAGACACCCCAGAGGCAGATCCCAGCCCCAAGGCTCATACAGGCTTAAACAATGGGGTGCTTCTACCTCCAAAACCGGAGAAGACAAATCACAGCCATACAGGAAACGTTCCCAATGACTTTCCTCTGCCAGCACCAAGCACTTATCTTTTGGCAGCCTCCTTAGGGGGAAAACTAGCACTTTTTTCACGAAATTGGCACATGATCACCCAGGACAAATGGGTCTTGAATATAGTGTCTCAGGGCTACAGGTTCCACTTTCACACCCTGCCAAGGGCAAAAGGTATGCCAGACCTGTCACACAATCAATGGGCAGAGGCACAAAAGCAAGTTTCATCCCTCATGGACATGAGGGCCATTCAGCGAGTACCACAGCAAGAGCAGGGACAAGGATTTTACTCTGGACTTTTCTTGGTATCCAGAAAGGACAAAGCCTGGAGACCAATACTGGACCTGTCTATTCTAAACACATTTCTGGATGTTCCAAAATTCAAAATGTTGCCACTGCAGCAGCTTCTGCCCATGCTGGCCAAGAACGCTTGGCTTGTAACTTTGGACCTAAAAGAGGCATACCTGCATGTCCCAATCAGACAATCTTGCAGAAGATACCTCAGATTCATAGCTGGCTCAATGCACTACCAGTTCTCTGCACTGCCCTTTGGCTTATCTATTGCGCCCAGGATCTTCACAAAATGCCTGGCACCAGTAATTGCATTTTGCAGACAGAGGAATTCAAATATATCCTTACTTGGACGACTGCCTTATTCAAGCAGAGAACAAGTACATTCTACTAAAGCATCTGGTGTTTGTAAAAAGCTTACTAATTTGTCTAGGGTACACAGTAAACGAAAAGAAATCAAAACTAGTACCCTCTCAAGAGATAATATTCCTGGTGAAAGCTTAAATACAACTGCCCACATGGCTTATCTCATGCCAGACAAAGACAACTGACTTCTTACTTCAATATGTTGGCAACAAAGACCCATTTATCTGCAAGAAAAATTCTGCAGGCTTTGGGCTTCATGGCATCCTGCATTCTGCTAATTCCATATGCCAGACTGCATATGAGGAAACTACAATGGTATCTAAAAAATGTTTGGACTCAACATTGCCACAGCCTGGAAACATTAATTACCCTCATTCCCTGCCTGCAACAGGAGTTTCGATGGTGGGCACAGGCTTGTCACCACAACAAGGGACAGCCATTCACTTTACCCACAGCCAGGCAGACACTAACAACGGATGCATCAGATTATGCCTGGGGGGCAGGAAAATGTATTCAGGGCACATGACCAACAAGCCAGATGCATCTTCATATCAATCAAAAAGAGATGCTAGCTGTTCAAAGTGCCCTGAGGGCTTTCAAGGATCTAAGTCATCCAAGACAACTACTGATAAAGACGGACAATACAACAGTCGTGGTACATAAACAAGCAGGGAGGCACACATTCCTACCCCCTCTGCAGACAAGCCATGACTTTGTGGGACACAGCATTGACTTATCAAGTTCACCTGCAATCACAATTCCTGCCAGGAAAGATAAATACTTTGGCAGACCAACTAAGCAGAAACCTCATGGATCCCCACGAGTGGAAACTGGATCCACAAGTCTTCAGCATGATAACAAGGAAATGGGGATGCCCAGACATAGATCTATTTGCCTCCTCTCACAACTGCCAACTACAGTGATTCTGCACAAGGACTTAATACAAGCAAGCATGGAAAGTGGATGCCTTATCCTTCAGCTGGAAAAACCTAACAGTATATTCCTTTCCTCCACTGCCTCTCCTCCCCAAGGTACTCCTAAAGGTCAGACAAGAGAAGCCAAAAATGATACTGCTTGCCCCAAACTGGCCATGCCAGCACTGGTACCCAATCCTAAAGAACTTGTCTCAAGGTCCAGCCTGGACATTGCCTCAATTTCCTCACTTACTGACCCAACAAAACAATCAGATCCTGCACAGCCAGCTCAGGACCTTAAATCTGGCAGCATGGCGGATAATGTAGCCGTTCAGAACACTCCTCTCTCCAAAGCTGTGATGGATGTTATTTTGCAGACCAGGAGGCCCAGTACCAGAAAATCTTATGCAGAAAAATGGAAGAGATTCTGTGCTTGGAACCAGGCACAAGGAATTGACACGTTTGTACCAAACTTTCCTCAGATTTTACAATACTTAACTGAGATGCTGGACAAAGGCTTATCCTTTTCATCAATTAAGATCCAAGCCTCTGCCATTTCAGCCCATTACAATATGGAACCACCTATCTTTTCTCATCCTTTAATAAGGCAGTATCTCAGAGGGGCCAAAAACATAAGACCTCCAAGGAGAGCAGCAATGCCTGCATGGGACCTCAATTATGTCTTGGAAAAACTCACACTGGCTCCTTTTGAGCCAGCCTCAACAGCTGATATAAAATTCTTATCCTGGAAAACAGCTCTGCTGCTAGCAATAACCCCTGCAAGACGAGTCTTGGAGTTACAGGCACTCATGGCTGTGGAACCTTTTATCATTTTCCATCCAGACAGGGTTTCTCTGAGGACAAACCCGACATTTATGCCTAAGGTGGTGTCCAGTGTGGCCCTTAACCAAACCATTCACTTGCCTCCCTTTTATCCAAACCCACAGAACAAGGGTGAGATACTTCTGCATCATTTGGACATACACAGACAGCTACGCTTCTACTTGGACAGAACTAAAGCTTTCAGAAAGACGGAGCAACTTTTAGTGGCATATGCTGCAGGATCACAAGGAAAGGCAATCTCAAAACAGACTATTTCAAAATGGATAGGCCGTTGCATTCGTTTCTGCTATTCACAACATGGCAAATCAGTGCCTAAGGGCATTAGACCACATTCAACCAGAGCAGCAACCACTTCAGCAGCCTTCCTCAGAGGAGTACCAACCAAAGAAGAGCACTACCACTTACCTCTCTACTCTAAATCCAGAACAGGCTTTGCCACTGCAGTTCTGCAGGGCCTCATAGCCTCTCCTAATCCTATTTAGCCCCAGCCACCCATCCTCAGCTTTGGGATTCAACCCAAGAGTAATGACTGCAACAGTGAAACATGATGAACATAGTACAGTTGTGTACCTACCATAAATGTAGATGTTAGAGTGTATTCACTGTTGCAGTCCAGGTTGCCCTCTCACCATCCCCCTTTCTTTTGCTGGGTCTTATCTGTACTTCTCTATTCTATACAACCTATGTGATGTATTTGCTTTTAGATGAAGGCAATGATTACCTTAGTGCATGCATGTTTATTGGCATAATTTTTAGCCTACCGTTTTGGGGGCACCTGACATCTGGGGCAAGAAAAACTGAAGAAAATGGTGTCGGCTGCATCTTTTATACCTCTGGCGCACTGACGTCAGGGAAGAGGCGACAGCAACCAACGCCGGACCAAGATTTTGGAATTCAGGCCGACTGCGGGTAACCTGCCAGCAGGATAACCCAAGAGTAATGACAGCAACAGTGAATACACTTGAGCATCTACATCTATGGTAGGTACACAACTGTACTATTTACAAGATTTAATGCATTCTGCTGAACAGGGTGGAAAACATACTTTGCAATGTGTTTTGATTCACTAGAGGCATCTTGCAGGGCTGCTGTCACTGGGTCTGTACTTAGAAGGCATGCTTGGCTTAAGCAGCAATCTTTGCCAGATCATGTTAAAACTAAATTGCTGGATGCTCCCTTAAATCAGGACCGCCTGTTTGGCAAAAAAGCAGAAGAAGTGCTTAAAAAGATAGAGGAAAAAGCTAAATCTGTGCAAACTGATATTTCCTATGTGTGCAGCCTCCAAGATTTAGTAGGCATTGGCCCTCAAAAAATTGGTCCTTTCCTGCCTATTCCAGGCCTTCTCAGTTCAAACCCAGAACCAGCAGAACAACCAGGCTTCAGTCCCAGGGTACGCACAGGACTAAGCAGTGGAGGGCTCCCACTTCCAAATCAGGGAGTAGTAAGACCCCCCCCCCCCCATGGTAAGCTGTCTCAACAACTTAACTTTAAAACTACCAAGCACTTCTCAATTGACTGCTCCTTTAGGGGGAAAGATTGCTCTGCAAGCAAAAAACTGGGAACTCATTACCCAGGACAAATGGGTTTTAAGCATAGTTTCCCAAGGATACAGATTTCACTTCCACACGTTACCAACCACAAACAGTTGGCCAGATCTACCCCCAAGTCAGTGGGCAGAGGCTCAAAAGTAAGTACTCTCTTAAGATTAAAGGCTATCCAGACTGTACCAGAAGAGGAAAAGGGACTAGGTTTCTACTCCATACTTTTCCTGGTACCCAGAAAAGACAACTCACAGTGTCCTATCCTGGACCTTTCTATCCTAAACACCTTTTTGGTGATTCCAAAATTCAAGATGCTAACTCTTTACCATTTGCTTCCCATGATAGGCAAAGATGTCTGGTTGGCAACACTGGATTTAAAGGAAGCCTACCTGCACACCTCAATCAGGGAATCTTGCAGAAGATACCTATGCTTCAAAGCAGGCTGCATACGCGATCAGTTCTTTGCACTGCCCTTTGGCTTATCTACTGCACCCATGGTATTCACAAAGTGCCTAGCTCCAGTCATTGCATTTTGCAGGCAAAGAAATATTCAAATATACCCATACCTAGACGATTGTCTAATTCAGGCAGAAAGCCAGGACATACTTTTGAATCATCTGGCATTTGTACAAAAGGTGCTTACTTGTCTGGGGTATACCATAAACGAAAAGAAATCACAGCTGGTACCCTGTCTACAAATTATATTTCTGGGAGCAAGCTTGAACGCAACTTCCCAGATGGCTTTCCTCATGCCAGAGAAACACACTCATTTGACAACTTACTTCAAACTAGTGGCCACAAAAACCCTGCTAGCTGCAAGGCAAATACTGCAAACCGTGGGGTCCATGGCCTCGTGCATTCTACTAATTCCATATGCAAGACTGCATATGAGGAAACTACAGTGGTTTCTAAAAAGCTTATGGTGTCAACATTCTTAGGATGTAGAAGCAATGATTCCTATCATACCTTGCCTACGGTTAGAATTCCTTTGATGGGCAGAGGCCTGCCACCAAAACAAGGGACTCCCATTCACTCTACCCCCTGCCGCCCAAACCCCTAACAACAGACGCATCACACTATGCATGGGGGGCTCACCTGACAGGGAATTGCATTCAGGGAAAATGGAACCCAAGTCAAATGCACCTGCATATCAATCAAAAAGAAGTGTTAGCTGTACAGAATGCTCTGACAGCTTTCAAAGACCACATTCTTCGAGGACAATTAATGGTAAAGATGGACAACACCACTGTTATGTAGATGGACAACACCACTGTTATGTGATAAATAAGCAGGGGGGTACCCATTCCTACCTCCTCTGCAGACTAGCCATGGTTCTGTGGAACACAGCCTTGAGCTACCAAGTGCATCTACAGGCTCAATTCCTGCCAGGAAAACTAAATACACTGGCAGACGGACTAAGCAGAAATCTCATGGACCCACACAAGTGGAAACTGGAACCAAAGACTTTCAGCATGTTGATAAACAAGTGGGGGAGCCCAGATATAGACCTGATGTTCATCGTGTTTCACTGTTGCAGTCATTACACTTGGGTTATCCTACTGGCAGGCGACCCGCAGTCGGCCCGAGTTCCAATGTCTTGGTCCGGCGTCTGTTGTCGTCGCCTCTTCCCTGATGTCAGTGTGCCAGGGGTATAAAATTTGCAACCGACGCCATTTTCTCCAGTCTTTCTTGCCGCGCAGTGCCTGAAGCAAAAGCAGTTCGCAAGTGCCGGTCGGCCGACTCCTGAGATTTTCAAAATTGAGTTTCAGAACCGAAGTCTTCAATAAAGCTAAGTACCCCATTGGGGAAACTTTTTCTTGCTCCAGACCGATGTCAGTAAAAGTTAATAATTGTATTTCTTGTGGGAAGCAAATACCTCATAAGGACTTTCACTCTTACTGTATTCCTTGCCTAGGCCATGACCACAACGTTACTAGTTGTCGGTTTTGTGCTAGATTCAATAAACACACTGTTAAACGTCAGTTTGATTTTGCTTTACATTATTTTGGCCGAAGGTTTAATTACATAATGCCGTCGGAACAACCAACAACCGGAATTTATAAAAAGCGCAAAGACAAAGAAAAGGAGAGGCATCCGAGGTCCAAAACCGACGACGAAGCCTCTTCTAGGCCAGTTGCCGGTTTGCCGATTCTCAGTGAGGTGCTTTCGCAGCCCCTGACACCCGCTACCTCAGAGCCACAGGCCGTAACCGACAGCCACGTGGAGACACCAAGGCCTGTAGAAACTCAAGGTATTGGGCCTACAGAAACTACGCCCTCAGATGGGTCCAGAGCCGCTGAGCAGGCATCGGCTTCTGAGGGTGTTTTCAGACCTTCACAGCTTACAATTAAGCCCACTACAGCAGCAAAGGCAAAGTCAAAAACACCATTAAAGACAAGGAAACAAGTACAGCATTCTCCAGACCAGTTATCTATGCCAAAGAAACAGATGCTTAAAATGGCCGAAGACCTAATTACTTTAATCAGGGGTTCCCATCCCCCTCCTGACAAAAGGCCTAGGCAAGACACAGATTATGACTCCTCTAACCAGGTTTCCATTTCCTCTGATTCCTCTTCTGACTCTTCTGACCCAGGGATATTCTCTCCCTCCCTATGAGGACTCTGATGCAGAAGAGTCCATGCCTTCAGCTTCTCCGCCTGAGGATTATTCTTTTGGGGAAACCCTGCACACCATGAGGGAGCATTTCCATTGGGAGAGCCAGAATTATTCTGAATCCAAGAAAAGGCTCAGAGACTTGCTTTTATTGCCTCAGCACAGGCCCCTGGCTATCCCCCCTGTGCTTGATATTGTTGATGTTTTTTCTGAATCCAGTCTTTCTTCTGATTCTTTACCCCCTGCACCAGTCAAGCCAGACAGGTACTACAGAGTCCCTGACTCTCATAAATTTCTTTACAAAAACCCCGCTGCAGACCCAGAAACAATTTCTCAGGGTCCTAAAGGGGTTAAGGCTTCCACTGCTAAAAATCCTGTCCCCTCGGATAGGGATTCCAGAACTCTGGACAGATGGGGAAAAAAAGTTTACACTTCTGCTACTTTAGCTGTAAGAGTGTTAAACTGTCAGTTTCACATGCTTAAATACCAACAGTACCTCATGTCATTGTTAAAACAGAAAATGGTTTAAAATACAGAAGGTCCTGACTGTAAGGAAATGCAGGATTTATTGCATGCAGTTGAACAAGTGGGAAAGCATACTCTGCAATGTGGTTTTGATTCATTACAGGTTTCTTGTAGAGCCGCAGTTACAGGCTCTGTTATTCAAAGGCATGCTTGGTTGAAAGAACAAAGTTTACCTGACCATGTTAAAGTAAAATTGTTGGATGCTCCATTACAGCATGATACTTTGTTTGGTGTTAAGGCAGAAGAGGTGTTAAAGAAAATGGAGGATAAAACAAAGTCAATGCAGGCAGTGAAAGATTTCTTACAGGTTCAACCACCTAAATTTAGCAGAAACTGGCCTTCAAAAAATTGGACCTTTCCAGTGTCAGACAGGCCACAAAGAGGCAGATACAGACACCCAAGAGGCAGATCTCTGCCCCAAGGCTCCTACAGACCTAAACAATGGGGTGCTTCAGCCCCCAAAGGAGGGGAAGACAAATCACAACCTTATAGGAAACAGTCCCAATGACTTCCTTCTGCAAATGCCAAGCCCCCTTACCTTTTGACAGCAGCCCTAGGGGGGAAGCTAGCACTTTTCTCAAAAAATTGGCACATGATCACTCAGGACCAATGAGTGCTGAATATTGTTTCTCAGGGTTACAGGTTCCACTTCCACACGCTTCCAAAACCAAAAGGTATGTCAGACCTGCCACAAAACCAATGGGCAGAGGCACAAAAACAGATTGCTGCTCTTATGGGCATGGGAACTATTCAAAAAGTTCCACAGCAAGAACAGGGACAAGGATTTTACTCAAGACTTTTCTTAGTACCCAGAAAGGACAAAGCCTGGAGACCAGTACTGGACCTGTCAATCCGAAATACTTTCCTAGATGCTCCAAAATTCAAAATGTTAACACTACAGCAACTTCTGCCCATGCTGGGCAAGAAGGCTTGGCTAGTTACTTTGGACCTCAAGGAGGCATACCTGTATGTCCCAATCGGACAATCTTGCAGAAGATACCTCAGATTCATAGCAGGCTCAATGCTTTACCAGCTCTCTGCACTGCCCTTTGGCTTATCTACTGCGCCCAGGGTCTTCACAAAATGCCTGGCACCAGCAATTGCATTTTGCAGACAAAAAGGAATTCAAATATATACCTACTTGGACGACTGCCTTATTCAAGCAGAGAACAAAGACATTCTTCTAAAGCATCTGGCATTTGTAAAAAGATTGCTAATTTGCCTAGGGTACACAGTAAACGAAAAGAAATCAAAACTAGTGCCCTCACCAGAGATAATATTCCTGGGTGCAAGCTTAAATACAACTGCCCAGATGGCTTATCTCACGCTAGACAAACAAAGGCAACTGACTCATTACTTTCAAATGATGGCAACAAAAACCCAGCTCCCTGCAAGAAAAATTCTGCAGGCCCTGGGCTTCATGGCATCCTGCATTCTACTAATTCCATATGCAAAACTGCATATGAGGAAACTACAATGGTATCTAAAAAGTGTTTGGACTCAGCATTGTCACAGCCTGGAGACAATCATAACTGTAATTCCCTGCCTTCAACGGGAGTTTCGATGGTGGGCCCAAGCCTGTCACCACAGCAAGGGACAGCCTATCACTTTACCCACAGCCAGGCAGACAATAACAACGGATGCATCGGATTATGCCTGGGGGGCACATATGGCAGGAAAATGTATTCAGGGCACGTGGACCAAGAAACAAATGCATCTTTACATCAATCAAAAAGAGATGCTAGCTGTACAGAATGCCCTGACAACTTTCAAGGACCTAATACATCCAGGGCAACTATTATTAAAGACGGACAATACCACAGTTATGTGGTACATAAACAAGCAAGGGGGCACACATTCCTACCCCCTATGCAGACAAGCCATGACTTTGTGGAACACAGCACTGACCTATCAAGTACATCTGCAAGCACAGTTCCTGCCAGGAACAAAAAATACATTGGCAGATGAACTAAGCAGAAATCTCATGGATCCTCACGAATGGAAGCTAAATACACAAGTGTTCAGCATGATAACAAGGAAATGGGGATGCCCAGACATAGATAATTTTGCCTCCCTCACAGTTACCAAATACAGAAATTTTGCACAAGAACTTATCACTCTCAGGCATGGAAAGTGGATGCTCTATCATTCAGCTGGAAAGGCCTGACAGTCTATGCCTTCCCTAAGATGCCTCTTCTCACCATGGTGCTACTAAAAGTCAGACAAGAAAGGCCAAAAATGATCCTGATTGCAACAGACTGGCCACGCCAGCAGTGGTACCCAATCCTAAAGAATTTGTCTCGAGGCCCAGCTTGGCTTCTACCTCAAATTCCTCATCTTCTGACACAACAAAACAATCAGATTCTGCACAGTCAACTCAGAACCTTAAACCTGGCAGCATGGCAGATAATGTAGCCACTCAGACTGCACCTCTCTCTAAAGCTGTTATGGATGTCATTCTAGAAGCCAGGAGGCCCAGCACTAGGAAATCTTATGCAGAAAAATGGAAGAGATTCTGTGCTTGGAACCAGGCATAAGGGCTCGAACCACTTGTCCTTAATATACCTCAGATTTTACAATACCTAACTGAGATGCTGGACAAAGGCTTATCTTCCTCATCTATTAAAATCCATACCTCTGCCATTTCAGCTCATTACAATACGGAACCTCCTATTTTTTCACATCCTCTACTATGACAGTACCTCAGAGGGGCAAAAAATATAAGACCCTCAAGGAGAGCACCAGTACCTACTTAGGACCTCAATTTTGTTTTAGAAAAACTCACACTGCCTACTTTTGAACCAGCCAGCACAGCTGATATAAAATTCTTGTCATGGAAAACTGCTCTGCTCCTAGCAATAACTTTACCAAGAAGAGTCTCAGAGTTGCAGGCATTAATGGCTGTGGAACCTTTCCTCATTTTTCATCAGGACAGGGTTTCTCTTAAGACAAACCCAACATTCATGTCAAAAGTGGTCTCCAATGCGGCCTTAAACCAAACCATTAATTTGCCTACTTTTTACCCAAATCCCCATAATAAAGAGGAGAGACTTCTGCACGCTTTGGATATATACAGACAGCTATGATTCTACTTGGACAAAATAAAAGCTTTCAGAAAAACTGAGCAACATTTTGTAGCATATGCTGCAGGATCACAAGGAAAGCCTATTACAAAGCAGACAATCTGAAAATGGAATGGACACTGCATCCGCTTCTGTTATGCACAACATGGCAAATCAGTGCCTAAGGGCATTAGGCCTCATTCTACCAGAGCAGCAGCCACTTCAGCAGCTTTCCTCAGAGGAGTACCAACCAAAGACATTTTAGAAGCTGCAACCTGGAGTTCAGTGCACACTTTCACCAAGCACTACCACTTACCTCTCTACTCTACTCTAAATCCAGAGCAGGCTTTGCCACTGCAGTCCTGCAGGGCTTGTTAGCCTCTCCAAATCCAATTTAGACTCAGCCACCCAACCTCAGCTTTGGGATTCTACCCAAGTGTAATGACTGCAACAGTGAAACACGATTAACATAGTACAGTTGTGTACCTACCATAAATGTATATGTTCAAGTGTATTCACTGTTGCAGTCCAGGTTACCCACCCACCATTCCTCTTTTACCATTGCTGAGACCTTGTACTTCTCATCTCTATACTACCTATGTGGCTTATTTGCTTGTAGATGAAGGAAATGTTTATAGTAATATGTGCATATTTTTTGGCATAATTTTATCTTTCCAGCCTTTCTATCTGGGGGCACCTGACATCTGTGGCAAGAAAAACTGACGAAAATGACATTGGTTGCAACTTTTATACCCCTGGCGCACTGACGTCAGGGAAGAGGCGATGACAACTGACGCCGGACCAAGACTTTGGAACTCGGGCCGACTGCGGGTCGCCTGCCAGCAGGATAACCCAAGTGTAATGACTGCAACAGTGAATACACTCGAACATGTACATTTATGGTAGGTGCACAACTGTACTTTTGCCTCCCCCCAGAACTACCAACTGGGCAAATTCTGCACAAGAACTCCCAACAAGCAAGCTTGGAAAGTGGATGCTCTGTCCTTCAGCTGGAAAAATCTGTAAGTTTATGCCTTTCCTCCTCTGCCTGTCCTCTCCAAAGTACTACTAAAGATCAAACAGGACAAACCAAAAGACGATACTGATTGCACCAGACTGGCCATGCCAACACTGGTACCCCCTCTTGCTCATTGTCTCACAGCTAGCCCCATGGCACCTGCCTCGGACCCCTACCCTGCTGTCACAGCTGGAGAGCCAGATTCTGCACCCCCAGCTTCAAACCCTGAATCTGGCAGCTTGGCTAATTACCTAATGTCCTCCATTACCATCCCTCAGTAAACAAGTGTTGGATGTCATTTTGGAGGCAAGGAGGCCTAGTACTAGAAAATCTTATGCTGTAAAATGAAAAAGATTCTGTGCCTGGAACCAAACTCAAGGGATGGCCACAGCAGCACCCAATTTACCTCAGATTCTTCAATACTTAACTGAGATGCTTCACAAGGGCCTTTCCTTTTCCTCCATCAAAATTCACACCTCAGCCATTTCAGCTCATTACAACACAGAACCACCCCTCCTTTCTCACTCGCTGCTCAAGCAGTTTCTTAGAGGGGCCAAAAACTTAAGACCACCCAGAAGAGCCCCAACTCCAGCCTGGGACCTTAACTTTGTATTGGAAAAACTCACTCTGCCTCCTTTTGAGCCAGCTGCAAGTGCAGAGTTAAAATTCCTTTCTTGGAAAACAGCTTTCCTTTTAGCAATCAGTTCGGCAAGAAGGGTATCTGAATTACAGGCCCTTATGGCAGTGGAGCCTTTCATCATCTTTCATGCTGACAGAGTGTCCCTCAGGACCAATCTCTCCTTCATGCCCAAAATGGTATCCAGTGTGGCTCTTAATCAATCCATTCATTTGCCAACCTTCTTTTCTAATCCACAGAACAAAGGGGAACGGATACTGCACTCCTTAGATGTGCATAGACAACTTAGATTTTACTTGGACTGGACTAAACCTCAAAGGAAATCTGAACAACTGCTGTGGTGGCATTTGTTGCAGAGGGGAAGGCCATTTCAAAGCAAACCATTTCTAAATGGATAGGCTATTGCATTCATTTCCGCTATAAACAACATGGAAAACCTATCCCACAGGGGATTAGACCCCATTCAACCAGGGCTGCATCTACCTCTACAGCCTTTCTCAGAGGTGTCCCTACTAGAGACATCCTAGAAGCTGCTACCTAGATTTCTGTACATACTTTCACCAAGCATTACCATTTGCCAGTTTTCTCTAAATCCAGAGCTGGCTTTGCCACTGCAGTCTTGCAGAGAATTATAGCTGGTCCTAATGCTATCTAAATTCCTCCTCCCATCTTTAGCTTTGGGAGTCTACCCAAATGTTATGACTGAAACAGTGAAACACGAAGAACATAGTACAGTTGTGTACACACCTTAAATGTAGATGTTAGAGTGTATTCACTGTTGCAGTCCTGGTTACCCTCCCTCCAGCCCCCTGACTTCTTTTGGCTATACCTCTACACTCCTTTACTATGCTTAAAAGCTTTTTGGTGCATTTGCTTTTTTGTTGGAGGTATAACCTTGTGTGTATATATATATATATATATATATATATATATACATCCAAAAGTTGCTTGCCCATCAGGGCTGTTATCAGCCCAGCTCTGCTCAATTGTTCATTGTAGCACCATTCACAATAAATGCGCACAGACACAGACCTACAAAGGCACATGCATGCACGCACACAATATACTATACTCCACAAGAGGAGTGGTTTCTGGTCCAGAAATTGTAGTTTATTGGCCGTTTGGGCATTTTTTTCCATCCCTTTCAACCTTCTGGTTTAAAAGCCCGTGTTTGCGCACCGTGTAGCGTTGCCCAGCTGAGGTAAAGTATTAACAGTGCCAGAAAGTCTGCTCTTCAATTTTCCCCTTAGAACATGCTTGTTCTTTTACTTCTTGCGCTTCAGTTAGCTTAATCGGCTAGCACTATAACAGGTTTTTGTAGCATTTATTGTAGCACACTTAGATGCCATCAGCACTAGCTGTTCCTACTCAGTAACAGCACCAGTACTTATTAGTTATGACCACCCCTCCTGGTATGATTGTAGGGCAATTTCCTGTGCTTTCTCCTGCTAACCTGGTGCACTTGGGCATTCTGAGAGTGTGGCAACTGTCTAATGTACACAGACAACCCTCTCCTCTTGCCTCCCAACACTCATACCTGTGAGAGATGTACCTATATCACCAAACTGGAAGCGGTACACGCTCCAACCAAGACCGGACTAGCTGGTCAAGAGAAGGTCAACACCTGTAACTCACTACATAGAACACACAGCCCTCCAAAACACCAACCATCACAACCCACACATAGAAACACAAGCCGTACACCCACCTTTGTGGAGGCTCTCATTAAAAATTTACCCAAACAGAGACCCCCCCGAGACAGAAACCCACTCAACCACCAAAACACAACACCAACCCCAGAACACACAGCTCACTACCACAGTGTGCCCCTCAACCCAAGCCCTTAAGGCAAAACACTTTGCCCAATGTACTGATCATAGGAGACTCAGTTGTGAGGCACACTGATGTCCCACTCACGAGGTTGAACAAGGAGAAGGTGACAGTCAGTTTTTTATCAGACGCCAGGATCTGCCACATAACACATGCAGTCGGGTCACTCCACAAGTACAAATATGACTCTCATTGTCCATGTGGGTGTGAATGACGTGAGACATACCTTTTTGGATTACATGAAAAGAGATGTGATGGAATTCTCAGATTATGTGGCCCAGGCAGGTATGACCCTAGCCCTGAGCAGTATTCTACCATCACCCAGAATGATACCACACTATGAGCAGAAAATGATTGATTTCAACAATTGGCTAAGTTTCTGGTGTCATTCTAAGGGATCCGGTATCTGTCTGCCTGGGCACGATATGATCGACAGGCCTTGATGCTTTGCCAGAGACCGCCTGCATCTGTCACCCCTGGGATTCCAGGTACTGGCCACCCCTATAGTGCCTTTTTTAGGCAGTTTTCCAAAGACCAAAATTCCACCGTAACAGCTACAAACAAATGCAATCTGAGGGTCATGCTGCTCAATGCTGGAAGTTTAAATCTCAAGATGCATTTGCTCGAAAATGGAGAATGTCAACATTTGTGCTGTAATGGAGACCTGGTTTAAAGAGGCAGAAAGCACCCCTGCGCTCCAAGGCTACAACTCATTCCATACTGTTCGGCCCCAGAATATGACCAGAAGCTCTAAAGGCGGTGGTGTCTCCATATTCTTAAAGGATATGCACACCTCTAGACCGGTAGCCTAGCATAATGCATCCGAGATACTTCAGGTACAACTAACACTGGATAAGATGGCAATACAAGTCCTAGCCTGCTACAGAACCCCAAACATGTCCCTAGACTCTCTTCAAGTTCCTAATCGCCCTGGAATCTGTCAGGGTTCAACCCAATACTCTCATACTGGGTGACTTCAACTACCCTTCCATCAACTGGGAAAACTATTCAAGTACCAATGTACAGGCCCAACATTTTATGGAATTTATCAGTTCCAGTGCACTGGACCAGCTCATTCTGACCCCCACTAGAGGAAGCAACATCCTTGACCTGGTTATCACCAACATGGGAGACCGTAGCTCCACATCTATAGTCAATTCCTTCCTGGTTAAATGTGACCATAAACTGATCACCATGGAAATCTCCATGTCACCTACACCCCCTGCTAAGGTGACCACCCTAAAAAACTTCTCTAAAGCCAACTTTGGGCTTCTAAAAACAGAGGTGGCTAACTTCTCGGCATGCATGCCAATGGAAAATAGCGGCATGAATGCCAAATCATACACCAATGCACTGTACGAGGGTGTACACAAATGCATGGATCTTGCAATACCAGAAAGATGTAAGACGCTCTCCTCCAAAAAAAGGAAGCCAATCTGGTGGTCCACAGCCATCAGTAAACTGTACAACTGAAGGAAGAAATTTGCAGAAAAAAATGAAGTCACAAGACTGGAAAACCAATCAGTCTCAACAAAAAGCTGAGATCCCTTATCAAATCATCTAAAGCTAGCTATGAAGGCAGACTTGTGGCTGACACCAAAAACGACCACAAAGCATTCTATAGCTATATCAGAAACCTCAAAGGCAATACCCAGATTTGCTCTGAGTTATTGCACAATGGCACCTCCTATACTGAGCCAACAGATAAAGCCAACATACTGGCCAACACATTCAGTGCTAAATTTACCCCTCTCTCCCCCCTAAGGGTCCTATGACAATACCAGAAGAAAGCCTGGTACCTACCCTTTCTGCGGCACAGGTAAAAGCTACATTGTCCAAAGCCAAGAATACAGCGTCAATGGGACCTGATAATATCCCCGGCTGTGTCCTACATGAGCTACAAAACTAACTGGCAGCACATCTGTGTGCCCTGCTCAATCACAGCCTTACCTCAAGCTATGTCCCTAATGCATGGTGCACTGCTACAGTTGTCCCACTCTGTAAAGGGGGAGCATCTATAGACCCTGTGCACTATTCTGTTAGGATAAGATTAAGAATTAACTATTAGCCTGCTGACTCTGGTATGCAAAACTATGGAACCGCATCATCATGGACCTGCTTAACAAAGATAAAGGCGATCACCAAACTCTTGACTCCACACAGTTTGGATTTGTCATGGGGAGATCCTGCCTGCTGAAACTGGTCGACCTTCTTTGAGGCAGTCACCAAGGCTGTGGATGATTGTAAGGCAGTGCATACAGCCTACCTCAACCTGGCCAAGACCTTTGATATCATTCCCCACTCTGTTATCATTGATAAGTTCAGCAAGCTAGGCATCAGTCCTTGCATCACTAGGTGGGTTGCAAATTGGCTCACAGACAGGACCCACAGAGTGAAAGTTGCGGATTCCAAGTCAGTCGTTCGACCAGTCACGAGTGGAGTCCCACAGGGCTCAGTCTTGGGGCCTCTCCTGTTTGGCATCTATTTCTCAGAAGTCCAGACCAACACAGAAGGACTCTGGTTTGACCAAGTTTGCTGATGACTGCAAGCTAGTAGTCATTATCAACTCCCCAAGTGATAAAGCCATCCTACAAAAGGGCGTCTTTGAGACCAGTGACTGGTGTTGGAACCATGGCCTGAAGCTTAACACCAAAAAATGCATTATCATCCCCTTTGGAAAAAACTCAGTTCCCACAAATTACCACGTTGATGGGAGCCCACTGAACACTGAAGGGACCATGAGAGATCTGGGCACCCAGGTCGACAGCCACCTCACCTTCGACCACCACATTGCCACTGTCGTCAGAAAGTCCTTCTATTCATTTTCATCGTTGTATAGATCAAACAGGTCTCTCTCAACTGCCTGTTCGAATGCGTCAAGTAAAGGGTGCTGTGGCGGTATGAATGACGATGGTTTCCTAAAAAGTGTAACACTATTTACATGATAGTCATCATTTTTACCATATAACAACTTCAGTGCTAAATTCCTAGTAAATAACTTTACATCAACAACAATATCTGTCACATCAATGCAGCTAGATGGAATAAATGCAAGGCCCTTGTTCAAAACATCAGTTTCAGCTGCATCTAAGCAATGGTTCGAAATATTAATCACTAAATGCTCAGAGTCAACCTCATCATCAAAATGTGTAAAGTCATTTAAATCCTTGTTCGCCATACCTTCTTCACAGGTGGTGTAGGGTCGTCCATGTTCTTCCTTTTGTTTGCCTTCGTTTGTGGCGACCAAGTCCTCCTCTCCTGAGGTTTGTAGGGCAAAGGAAAAGAAGGCATGCCCTCACCTAAGGCAAATAACTCACTTGCCGGTTGTTTGATAAAAGTGTCAATGGATACTTGTTTGGCACGAGTATCCTGTTTGCGTCTAGTAGCAGAATGGGATTGTTCGGAAACAGAAGCTTGCTCAGGGTCAAACGCATTGTGTATCTCCGCTTGGACCAAAATGGTTTTGGGCCGTTGATCTAACGGCTGTTCAAGCGTTGCAGCTGTCGTAGTGATAGCTTGTTCCACAACAGTAGCTCCTTCAGCCGACGTCAGCAGTGTGGGAGTGGCTAACACTTGTGGTTGCTCAATAGGCGGATGAGGAACAGGTGCATTGTCCAATCGTATGTTAGGATTCTCGGCTTTTGATGGTAATGAGTCTCTCGGCCAAGAAAAAACTTGAGACCTGCTAAAATCAAGAAAGTCCCTTTGTAATTTTCTTTTTTTATCACTTAGGCATTTAATGTCTAATGATGAAATCATGTGCTTTAAATCATTGAAAAGGGTGTCAAGTTGTTCATTGTTCAGTAACTCAGTCAAGTCGTTGTATATCTTTACGATTTCTCGTTTCAGTTCGCTGATTAAAAGATCGTAATGTTCAACAAGGATATTAATATATATTAAACTGGTTTCAATGTTAGATCTTTGCCACTTAGCTAGTAACTCCGGATTGGAATTACCGAAAGTGGGCATCTTTAAAATCCTCAAGCCCCTCGGAACTAACTTAAACTCAAGGCAAGCTTCCATATGGAGTCTCTGCCATTGCGTGTTACGAAGTTTATGGAGTTTACCTTCAAGACTCCTTGTGGCCATCATGATTTGCATGTTATTTTTAAAACATTGTGCTGCACTACCTTCAGTGTTGAAATCTTTGGCAGTTAATTTCAATAATGGGTTGACATCAAAATCAACAAGTCCATTCAGATTAAACAAATCATTAGTTTCAACACCCAAAGCTGACTCGGCAGGTACAGCAGCCATGTCCTGGCAGTGATGAGAGTAAAAGCAGCAGCAAATAAAACGAAAAAAGAACTCAAACTGCCAGGTAAAGCACTCTACTTACAAGGCACAATGAAAAGAAAAAAGTATAGAGTGCACCACGACCAGTAAAAGTCTCCAAGATGTTCCTTGGTAGAATGAAAAGCACAAAATCATAGAGTAAATCCACTTTATTAAAAGTGAAGACTGCAGAAACTGGTGTGAGCGCTTTCGCGTTGGCTTGCAACGCTTCATCAGACATAAAAAGGTACTACAGAATCCATCTTTAAATGTGTTAAAATCACATGACTTTACATGAAATTTAAAAGGGCAATAAAAACTGAGAAAAATAACTATTAATACAGAAGTGTCATGCCCTTAAAAATTATATGGATTTACTCTATGATTTTGTGCTTTTCATTCTACCAAGGAACATTTTGGAGACTTTTATTGGTCGTGGTGCACTCTATACTTTTTTCTTTTCATTGTGCCTTGTAAGTAGAGTGCTTTACCTGGCAGTTTGAGTTCTTTTTTCGTTTTACATTCTGTATACTATTGAACGGTTGCTCTTCATCAAACTCTTTACAAATTCCTACACAAGCTACAGGGACACCAACTGTTGACCTCACTTCACAGTAGCCCACCATTATTGCAGTTAGCCCATTGTACTGTCACCATACTGTACCCCATCCCTACTGAGGGCTACCCCGATATCTACAAATTACAGCAAGATGCTAACAAAAACGTGTGGTCCCACATCTTCCAATTCACTGGCACTGAACCCAACAGTGTTATGTCTGTGCTTCAGTGAACATTCCCTACGTATTTTGGGTATCATTCAGGTTTACTGACCCTCATATTTAACTCTTTTAGGGCACCAGTGCAATAGCTTTGTGGTACGTAGGCAAAGCACCATGGTTCACCGGTATTGGGTGGGTGGATGGAGAAAAGCAGGACTAAAGCATGACTTGTTATGAAAGCTTCTGCCATCAGAGCAGTGGGCTTGCTGTAAGCAAGTGTTGGATGCTCTAAGCTGAGTTCCTCAGCAGTTGTAGCCCCACATAGCTGTTGCATCATTGAATGCAAATTGCTAGGGGCAGTGGTAGTATGCATTATATTGCATTTACAGAGAAATACATTGAGTAACATCAAAAAATGTGCAATGGAAATTTCATTGATGTTGCATACTGAAGCAACAGTAATGAAAAGTAGAAAGCAGAAGTGAAGATTTTTTCCACTTGTTCTAACTGTCTCCATGCTATTTAATACTTCTGTGCTGCATTTATTGATTTGATTGAATTCACTGTTTTTCAGCCTGCACTAGTTAAAGAAATACCATGTGTTTATTGCTGTACTTTTCTTAGGTGGTTTTAACAGTATTTTAATATTTCCTAACCTCCTTTGGTACTGCAGAAAATATTTTTAAGTTTGGCAAAGTTCCGTGTTGTTGCATTTCTCTTACGTTGTGCACTTTTTTCTGCATTTTGTTGAACATTTCTCAGGGTTAGTGAACTTCTTTCCAAGGATTCCTGATACCTCAGGAATTCTGACTTTTGTTGTAAAGCATTTGTTACTGCGTTTGTGCACAAAACCAGTTCATTTTACATTAAGAGAGTTCTTTTGCACTGTGGTGGGAGCAGAGCTAAATTAAACCCATCCAAGTTGGAAATTGCTGGTGGAAAGTTTATTGTGCATTTATCTGATTGACCTACGGGATTAACTGCGTAAAAGTCTGTCATCCTGCTGGAATAAAAGGCTCGGTATTGTGCATCGAGCAAATGTGATTCCCTGTTCCTTGTATAGATGCAAACCTCTCCAGTTTAAAATCCTCTGTAGGAAACCATTTCCATAGTCTCCCACTGTTCACAGCTGCTCAAAGAGCTGCCAGTTTGTGTAAATGCCAGTACCACTGTAGGTCATTTAACCAGAGCAGCTAAACTTTTGGCGACTTTTGCCAGAAGTCTGAAGAGATTCTGCTGAAATTCAAGCCACCCACTGCTAAAATCGAAAAAATAGTACCTTTTGAGTTATCTTTACACATTGCTGACTGTATTTTATCATTTGCTACCTCATTTTGCTGATTTTTACTGTATTTTTCTGCACTTTAAAAAAAGCTGTTTTGTTGCTTTCAGTAGCTAGTACATAACATAGACTAGATTCAGATCTGTTGATTCTAGACTGTATTGTTATGCTTGAGCATTATTCCATCCATCTTACAGTTGGAGGGCCCCGCCTGCACCCTTATGGCAGAATTGTGCAGTCTGAGCCTCATCTGAGTTGGAGATTACTGGAGGAAAGCTCTTTGTGTACGTTCCCATTGGTAGTTTAGCATAAATTGTTTTATTTTGCCTGTGTTTAAACCTCTCATTTGTGTGTAGATGTGCGCCGTGCAACGGGGTTCAGCAGTGTCCTGTATAGACGCAAATTCCTGGAAAGCTTCCCTGCTGCATTACAGGAAACTCTGTTGTGCACTGAGGAAACATTGCCATAGGTTTCACTCCTAGCCTTCAATAAAATAAGCCACTTTATTAATCCTAGAGCAGAATCTAGTCAAACTAGCCCCCACTCCCCAGTAGTAGTTATATTAAAAACCTGCCATAATGTACGGTCAGTTTCCAATCATTTCTCCAGCCAGTCTGACGTGGGCATCATGAAACAATATAGTAATTACCTCATGTATACTGACAACCACTTACTCCTAAAACAAACACAGTATGTGAGAGCTGTAATTACACTATTAATTTGGAATCCGTTATCTCACAACAAGCACAGTATGTGCGAAATGCAATTACACTATGAATCTGGAATCGGTTCTCTGACTTAACAAACCGGACAGCTTACAGGTTGTCGACACACACACACATGGCCTCCCTCATAAAACTAGGTCACAAAACATAAAACCCACATACTTGGAGGTACTCCATAGAAGCCTGCCAAAAGATGAGACTTCCCAAGCACAAACCACTTGCACATACTGCAAAGTAAATAGAATCCACTACACACACATGATTCTCTCAGCATATAGGCCCCTAATGCAAAACACCTCAAAAGCCAGTTTCCAAGTCATAAGCAACTCCATAGTGAGACACACTGATGTCCCCCTCACAAGGCTGGACAAAGGTGGTCACGGTCAGCTGCCTGTCAGGTGCCAGGATCCATCAAATCACACACACAGTCAAGTCACTTAACAATTATCGTTATGACTCTGTCATAGTACATGTTGGGAAGAATGACTTAAGACGTACCTCCCTGGACTATATAAAGAGAGACATGACTGAACTCTCAAATTGTGTCCCAGGCAGGTATGTCCTTAGCCCTAAGCAGCATTCTACCTTCACCCACGGTGATGCCACAATACAGACAAAAAATGATTGACTTCCAACAATTGGCGTAGCTTCTGGTGTTAATCCAGGGGGATCCAATATCTGTCAGCCTGGGAAGACATGGTTGACCGACCATGCTGCTTTGCCAGAGATAGTCTTCACCTGCCACCTCTAGGCTTTCAGATACTGGCAAAGGCTCTGGCTTCCCCATAGTGCCTTTTTAGACCGTGTCAAAACAGCAACATTTCTGACGTAAAAAAATCCACTCGAGACAAACTCAAGGTTATGCTGCTTAATGCTATGAGCCCAAACAGGAAACTGCACTCCTTGGAGGCACTTCTCACCGTGGAAGATGCTGACATCTGTGCAGTCACTGTGACATGGTTCAAGACCATAGAGAGCACCCTGGCTATGCAAGGCTACAGTGCCTTCCATGTGTTCAGACCCCAAAATGAGCGTGAAAGAACCAAATGTGGAGAGGTATCCATCTTCATTAAAGCCAAAAACACCTCAAGACTGATTAAACAGTATGACTCTCTTGAGCTACTCCAGGTCCAAATAACAATAGATAAAACACCCTACCACATCATTGCTAGCTACATGTCCCCCAACATGAACTAAGATAAGCGAACTGCTTACCTGGATGTACTAAAGTCACTCACTTTGCAGTCAAACACTTTGGTCATGGGAGATTCAACTATCCTTCCATTGATTGGGTGACCTACACGAGTAGAAACATGCTCACCCAGAGGTTCCTGGACTTTGTCAATACAAATGCCCTAGAACAGCTAGTCTGCACCCCCACAAGGGGCTCAAATGTCCTAGATTTAGTACTCTCCAACATGGGGGGGGGGTCACTGCACTACTCCCTGTTTGTTGCCCTCCCTGCTAAGGTCAGACAATAAATCTTTCCTGTTACGAACAGACCTGATACCCCCCACAGGAGCAAAAAGTCCTAAAACATTTCTCCAAAGCAAACTACAGCATACTAGGCAATGGTGTAAAAAGTTTGTCCCCCTGCCAATACAGCCATCAGTGTCTCCTATGCAGCAGAGTACACAAATGCACTGTATAACCACCTAAACAGCTGTATAGACTGATGTATCTGACCGTATCAAAACCGGGTCATCCCGAAAAAAACAGGCTGCTGTGTAGACCTCAAGTATAAGTAGGGTATATAACAAAAGGAAGACAATGATGTCTAAGAACAAGAGGTAACTTACTTAGCAGAAGAGGAACAGTCTACTCTATACAGGTTGAACAAGCAAATAAGAGATCTTTTTAAGTTCTTTAAAGGTAGTTATGAAGCTAAATTAGTATCCCTAGCTAAGGATAATCATAAGGCATTCTTTAGCGAAGTCTGAAATCTAAAATGGAATGCCCAGCTATGTGCCCAACTTATAGTGGATGGTACCTCTCATACTGAACCTGAGGAAATTGCCAACCTACTAGGTGTCAGATTTGATGCAACCCCCCCCCCCCCCGTCCCCACCAGACATACCACAAAGCATACTTGACACCAGTCCTCTACCTAGTATCTCCAAAGAGCAGGTCATATTCACACTCTCCAAGGCCAAAAACATGGCCTCTGTGGGACCAGATAACATCCCAGGCTGCTTTTTAAATCTAAAACAAGACCTAGCAAAGCCACTTGGCATGCTCTTTAACCTCAGCCTGAGATCTGGCTTTGTTTCAGCAGATTGGAGAACAGCAACAGTAATCCCCTTGCACAAAGGGGGTTCACCTGCCAACCATGGGAATTGTAGACCCATAAGCCTAACCAACCTTATCTCCAAGGCCATGGAGTCATCACGGACCTTATCAACAAGGACATAGGCGATCTTCAAACTATTGACCAAACCCAGTTTGGCTTCATTAGGGAACATGGGTATAACACGGCTAGGCTTATAAAGGCCCTAGGGACATTAGCCTAGTAACTGTCTATGAATGGTTGAACATCTATGGCCTATCTGAGAGGTAACAAGATTGACAACTGCATTATTATATAATGATCTGTCTGAAATTAGACTATGAAATTATTTACAAATAATTACATTATTGTTGATTAGGAGATGTGTATAAAAACTTTTGGATCATATATTTTATTTGTTCTGATGAAGACTGGGGTACAGTCGAAAGCGCTTAACCTGATGTCAATTGCCTTTTTATAATAAATTATTAGTGATTACTGTCCAGTTGTACGAGCAGCTTTCCTTGTCTCACCATCTTTCCAGTTCTTGAGTTGTTTGCTTTCTTTACCGTGAAATTAGACTATTATTTAGTGAATGATAAGCACATTCATTTATTTATTTATTTATTCCACCTTTGTTAACCAGGTTGGTCCAACTGAGCTTAGAAGCCCATTTTCTGTGGAGACCCGAGAAGAAAAGCTCTAGAGTTGTACAGACTAACAAGAAGTGTATACAGGAAAATGAACTATAAAGTGTACATAAAAAAACATGAAATATCTATGGTGGCGTTACAAAAAATGTAAGTGGTAATTGGATAGGCAAGTAGTGAAATAAAAGAGAAGAAACACTTAGTATGTCACATGTTATAAGAGAAGATATTACAGTAGATCTAAGTATATATATATATATATATATATATATATATATATATATATATATACAGGAAATCATTATAGTCTTATTTGTGGACTTGGAAAAAGAAAAGCAAAAAGAGTATGTTTAGAGTATGGACGTAGAGGAGTCTATTTGTGTATAAAATGCAGGAGAAGGGGGGATATGGAGGATTAGGTAGGGTCAGGACAGGGCAGGACCTTGTATTAATTAGAAGTTGGTTTGGTTCTTTTTTGAAGTGATTACGTTGGGAGATGGCTCTTATGAAGGAGGGGAGTTTATTCCAAGTGTGAGTTACAGTGTATTTGTACAGCAGTTTTCCAGTGTTTTTTTTTCGAGGTGTGTAGATTTATAGGAGCTGTTGATCAGAGGTATGGAGAGGACGATTGGGGGTGTAGTAGAATACAAGGGAGGAGAGGGAGGGGTAGGAAGTGGGTGTTGTAGAATGTGTGATTTGGAATTGTGACAGTCATAGTTGTTGGGGGGAATTCGAGCCATTAAAGTGTTGATTGCTTGGCAGTGGTGAGAGTTATGAGGTAAGTTAGTAGCAAATCTGGCTATTTTGTGGTAGGTTTGTTCTAGCTTGGATAAAAGTGTGGATTGGATGTTAGTAAGGATTTGGAGCAGTATAGAGAAAGGAGGGAATGAGTAAATCCTGAGCCAGGGAAACCTTGGCGTCAGAAGTTAGAAATTTCTTCTTTCTGTACAGTAGACCACATTTTTGGCATTTTTTAATGCTTTTCTGGATATGCAGATTACATTTTAATTCATCATTGGAATTGGTACCTAAAAGCTTAGTGTGTGGTTCTATTTTAATGTTGGCCTTGTCAAGGGATGTAATGACAAAGGTTGATTTATGGTGAGATAGAAGTCAAGGGAGGAAAAGCAGAAGTTTATAGTTTTTTTTGGATTTAAGATGAGCTGAATATCAGAAAGCCAATTTTCAGGGGATAGGAAAGAGGCTTGGGTGAGTGAGTGGAGATGAGCGTAGAATCGTCTGCATATTGAATAAGGGAGGACTGATTACTAGAAGTATGCAGGTCATTGGAAAAGATATTCAGCAGAAGGGGGCCAGGATGGAGCCCTGAGGGACTATTTGATGGGTAGGTAGATGAGTAGGAAATGTGCCATCTGACTGATTGATACCTGTTGGAGAGGTAACTAGTGAACCAAGCGAGAGGGGGCCTGGAGAGATTGAGATCAGATAGTTTAGATAAGAGAAGGGAGTGTGAAACTGTATCAAAGGCTTTGGAGAGATCCAGGAAAAGGCAGAGTACAAGTTGGTCATGGTCTCTGGCTTTGGTTACAGTGTGAGTAAAAGATAACAGAGCAGTGGTAGTGCTGCGGTTTGGATGGAAACCATGTTGGGTAGGAGTTAGTAGGTTTTCTTTCAGAAGGTGATTTAATAGTGATCATGGATGCATTTCTCCAGAATTTTTGAGAGCGGGGAAAGTATGGCTATGGGTCTGTAGTTAGAAGGGTCAGTGGAATTCCTACATCTATGCAAGTGGGGCAGTGTAAAAGGATTTCCAGATGTCTGGGACTGTGGCTTCTTGAATCGATCTATTGATCGACAGAGGTAAAGGATAGGCTATGGATTTAGCAGCTAGTTTGAGGAAGATAAGAGGAAAGTAGAGGAAGAACAGGGTTTACGTTTGCACAGGAGTAACTTGATTTAGAGGTAGGGACTGGTTTGAAGAGAAAGGGTATCTGTTTGGGTTAGAGGAGGTGGGGGAGTGGTTTGAGTTGTGGATGGTGTGAGTAAGTTTTTGGATAGTTTCTATGAAGTAACTATTGAGAAGGGTTGCAGGTTTCAAGTGGGGTATTATTTGGGAAAGGGGTGGGTGTGGAAGTATTTCCAGGATGCATTTTGTTTGTTAGACTTGCTTGCAGACACAAACAGGTGTGAGTAGCCAATATGAACTCTAATAAGCAGAACATAGTTTAGTTTCTAGAATAGTTAGACTTCTGCATGTTAAGGATTGATAAAAGCATTTGTAACATTATTTATTGTAAAAGTGCTATTCAGATGACATGAATAAGGAGAGATGAGGAAACATTTTTACTGGCACACACCACACACAGTTCTGTCAGTCTGTTGTTATGTATAGGTGACTAATTAAATAAACCTTGCAGGGCAGGAAATGTGGTGCTAACTTATGGTTTACTGACAGATGGAAATGGGAGGAGTAGGTTGATAAGGAACTGAAGCACACAAAAGAAGCATCTCCCAAAAAAGCTTATCTCAGGAATGAGTTGATATTTCTGCATGCTTTTTTCATAGAATGTGTAACACATCAGTAGGAAAAACATTTGCAAGAGGCACTGTTCCGCATTGAACAGAAGAGGCTCCGTTTTGCCATTTTTGATTGGAGTGTATACTGGCATACTTCTACTCAGTGCGGAACTGCGGGCTGTTCCGCATTGAGTAGAAGTGGCTCCACTTAGCAATTTCTGATTGACTCTTATGCCAGCATAAGAGCCAGTCAAATGCCGATTGCTTGAGAGCAACAGTTGCTTGTGTCCCAAATAACAGGGATTTTGCTGTAGTGGGCTGTAATTTTTTAACATTTTTATGGTATCTGAGGAAACTTGTTGGAAGGAGAAACATTGAAAGAGCTTATCTGCTGGAGTAGGGACATCAAGAGCTTCATAAGTCGCTTTGTTGGTAAATGACTGTACTGTCTGTATAAAGTGGGTATTGAATTAGTTGACTATGGTATTGTTTTGTTTTTGTGCGTTTGTGTTGGCTGTGTAGCTTGTCTCGGGTTTAACAGTTTATTGCTTTGAGGCTCAGAACAGTTTTTAATTATTAGTGTGTGTGTTTTGTTAGTAGTGTTGCCTCCTCACAGCAAGAGGTTCTCTGGTTTGATCCTCGGCTGGGGTGCCTTCTGTACGGAGTCTGCATGTCTTCCCTGTGGTTGCATGGGTTTCCTCCGAATGCTCCGGTTTCCTCCCACATCCCAAAGACATGCTGTAGGTGGATTGGACACTCTAAATTGGCCCTAGTTGTGAGTGTGTGCATGTGTGTGCCTTCTGTGGAAGGTTGGGCGCTGGGCTGGCAACTCTGCACCATAAAAAAATTCACTGCCAATCATGAGTGGACAGGTGATCCACTCCGGCGACCCCTCACTGGGAAAAGCTGAAAGAAGAAGTGTTTTGTTGGTTGAGCAATAGGTTTTCTAGTCTTTGGTGATAAGTTGTTCAGTTAAGTTTCTTGGTTAGCTAGATGCTAGTAAGGTGGGAGTGGTTTTGTTTTTTATCCAGCCCTTCTGTGTTTTGTCTGTGTTTCAGGAGTTGCTTACTTGCTAAAGACAGCCATGGGTCTGGTTTCACTTTGACCATTTTAAATCATGGAGAGAGGTAGATTAATTAGAACACCTAGGAAGATTTTATTGAACTTGGAGACAGCCTTACCTGTGGGGAAGAGTCTTTAGTGACTCTGTCATGTCTGTGTAATTACTGAAACTTGGTTTAAATGTTCAGAAAGGGTTTTGCACCAAACATGCCCTCAGACCCTGTGGCAACTCTGGTGGCATCTGCATATTTGTTGGGGACCAATTCAGCTCCAGACAGATTCTCAACAGGTCCACAAACCAAACTCATTGAGGTGCCAGCCACTAAGCAGGTCCAGTTATCAGTTCATAGCCTGTTAGAAGACACCCTCTTTGTCCCCTGAAAATCATATAAGGTTTTTTAGTGTAGTTGTTGAGCTGCTTATAAATAAGAGCTTTATGATTTTGGGAGACTTTAGCTACCCATCAGTAAGCAGGAACACCTGTACCTCAAATGTAGAATATACCCAAAAGTTCCTAAATTTAATTAATAAAAAATCCCTAGACCACATTAACAAACCCAGCAGAGGCAATAATCTTGGCCTGGCCCTTACCATGGTGAATAGTACCCGAAGCTGTATTGGTTGATTCTTTCCCAGTTAAGTTGGATCATAAACTGGTGACCATTGTCTTTAAAATTTTTGAACCTTTAGATGACAACATCTCTGAATTCAAATATTTCAAACCTAAAATCTCATCAAATTGTATGTTAAAGTTTCAAAATTCACTCATAGCAGCACAATCATAGACATGACCATTGCAGGTAGTTTCACAAAGGAATTCTGTGTCCACTTAGAAAAATGTGCAGAATTGACTGTCTCAAGCAGATCTAAATTTAATGGGAAATTTAAAAGCAAACCGCCTTAGTGATCTACCAACATAAATAAACAATGCATAAAAAGGAAAATATCCTTAAAATATTCAGATCAAAAGACCACCTAATCAAGGAGAACATCAGAAAATTGACAAAGTACTATTAGGACTACTAAGGCGGTCCATAAACTTAGGTTAGTATCTGAAGCCAAGAACAACTATAGATCCTTCTTTAGCTATGTTAGGAAGCTAATAAATAACAGCCAGCATTGCCCTGAACTTGTTTCCTATGTTACCACATACTGGCACACAGTAGACCCACTGAACTTGTTGGGAATGTCACCACATACTGACACATAGTAGACCCACTGAACTTGTTGGGAATGTCACCGCATACTGAGACATAGTAGACCTGCTGAGCTTGTTGGGAATGTCACCACATACTGACACACAGTAGACATCACAAACATATTTGGCAAACAAATTCAGTACAAATTTCACATCAGAGAGACTGTTATCACTAAAGAACATGTACTAAAATACCTCTTGCATAGGAGTTGATACTATACCTGGCTGTTTAATAAACAATACTAAACAAGTCCTTGCAGAGTCGCACTTTTTTTTTTTTTAATTATTTACCTGCACTTATCCCCTAGCTTTGTCCCTGAGGTTTGTTGCAGAGCAGTGATAATGCCACCCCATCAGGGTGGCCCCACTAGTGACTCTGGGATCTACAGACCTATTAGCTTGATAAGTCTTAATTCCAAAGCCATGGAACACCATGCAACTGATCTGCTAAACTATGTTGTTAAAAATGTCATTAGTCTAGACATACAGAAGTTTGGTTTTGTCAGAAAATCTAATTTGTCTAATGAATCTAGTCCATTTCTTTGAAATGTTTGAATATACAGTGTTAGTTTCATTATAAGCACACAATTGTATGTAAGCATATTGCACAGCTCACATCACTGTAATCTGTTACAGTACAGTGGACTAAGAATCAGCTTGTGAATGTTGCATGGCTATACAAAAATGGGGGGGGGGGTACAATTACATTTGCATGAGTGTTGGCCTAAGGTAAGATCAAACAGACTAAACTACAAATTTTGCAATGCAACCACTAGTACAGTGGAACCTAAGAACTAATGTACCATTGCATTGAGTGTTTTCTTCAGAGTCTGTCAGTGGTCTTTATTCCTAATGTTTGCTCCAAACAGCTGTAACTATTTTTGAGAAAGCTTTTCCATACTTGCCTAGTGTGACTGGAAGTCTCTATAACCGAATACTATCATCATATTTCAGAGTTTGACTGGTTTAGAAACTGCAGCCTGCTGAGGAGAGTTTGAGAGTAGCCATCATTTAATATTTTGTACACTAGTGTATTGAACTGTAACATGTAGCCAGTTGTTTGCAATGAGAATAGTGCAGTGATGCTTATGCTTGCTAAGTAGGTGTACCAAGTTGTTTGAGATGAGAGGAGTGCAGTGATGCTTATGCTTGCTAAGTAGGTGTAGCCAGTTGTTTGCAGTGAGAATAGTGCAGTGATGCTTATGCTTGCTGAGTAGGTGTAGCCAGTTGTTTGACATGAGTGGCGCACTGATGCTTATGCTTGCTAAGTAGGTATATGACCAAGTGTTTTATTCTCGGCTGGTTGAGTGAAGTATTGTGTTCACAGAGAAGAGCACTTAAAGGAAGATGGAATTCTTACTGGGTGGAGTACATTTATGGCAATGGCTTCCTAGCCTCACTGGCCAACAAGTTAGATATTTTCCTTTCCACTTGAAGATGTTAGTACCTTTTTGATCTAAGCTTCTGTATGTTGATAGAATGATAGGTTTTGGTCTAAGATTATTCTTGGGCACCTTTGTTGAGTAGTGATACCAAGAAGGATGTCCAGAGGATCTGTAATGCTGAATATGGCAACAATACCTGGTTTTCTAGAGATGCCAGATAGCATCATTGGTGTGTGTGTGTATGTGTGTTGTGTGTGTGTGTAGTGTGTGTGCACTGCAGTCATCCCTCTCCATAAAGGGGGAGCAACTACAGACCCTGGGAATTATTGCCCCATTAGCCTGGCAAGTCTGATATGTAAAGCTATGGAAAACATCATCATGGACCTAATTAACAAGGATATAGGGAATCTCCAAACTCTAGATCCCATGCAGTTTGGTTTTGTGAAAGGTAGGTCACGCCTGCTCAACCTGGTTGACGACTTTGAGTCAGTCTCTAGAGCTGTGAATGAGGGCAGTTCATAAGGCCTACCTTGATCTGGCCCAGGCCTTTGATACCATTCCCCACTCAGGAATTATTGATAAACTCATCAAACTAGGCATCAACCCCTATATCACTAGGTGGGTTGCAAATTGGCTCACAGATAGAACCCACAGTGTGAAAGTAGCAGACTCCATGTCAGACTGCTGACCGGTCATGAGTGGAGTCCCACAGGGATCAGTTCTGGGTCCCCTCCTTTTCGGCATCTACTACTCAGAAGTCCAGGCCAACATGGAGGGATTTTGGCTGAACAAGTTCGCAAGCTGGGAGCCATTATTAACTCCCCAAGTGATGTAGAAATCCTACAGAAAGGCCTCACTGAGACCAATGACTAGTCTCAAAACCATGGCCTTATGCCAAAAAATGCGTCATCATCCCCTTTGGGAAAAACTCAGTTCCCACTAATTACCGCATTGATGCGAGCCTACTGAATACTGAAGGTGTTATAAGAAATCTGGGGACACAGGTTGACGGCAATCTCTCCTTCAGCCACCACATTGCCACTGTGGTCAGAAAGTCCTTCTATGTAGCACTTCTCATTACCAAGGGTTTTGCATCCAGGTAGAAAGAGGTCATCATCTCTCTCTACTCTTCCCTCATTAGGCCAGTTATCAAGTATAATTCCCCATTTGGCATGTACCTCACTAGACATATGCAACAGCTGGAAAGACCACAAAAGTAACTCATGAAGAGGATCCTAGGCCTTAAACACATGTCCTACACAGACAGACTCAAAAAAACTCCAGCTATTCTCTGTATTATATCATCTTCTAAGAGGTGATCTCTGCTTGACTTACAAAGCCATGTCTGACCCAACTCTGTTAGAAATGCTACATCTAAAGAAATCCCAATCCCTCCGCACCACACGCTCCAGAGACTTCAACCTCATTACCACAATCAAAAGAACATGCTGGAGTGACAGGTTCATAACCCAGAGACTGCCCATGCTCTGGAATAGACTTCATGTACATGTCAAGCAGAGCACTGCACTGGCCCTCTTCAAGAGAAATCTTGATGAGTGGATGGGAAATAGGAAGTTCACCCCAAGGATCACTCCAGTGGCTCTACTTGATAGATGCACTGGGAACTAAAGTTGGGCAGCACAATGCCAGGGCACTTCTATGGGCTAGGCTTGTAAAGGCTCCTGGGCCATTAGCCTAGTGTACACCTATGAAAGTGTGTGCATGTCTGCGTGCGTGCGGGGGCGTGTGCGAGTGTTTGTGTGTGTATGTGCGCGCGCGTGTGTTGAGGGGCAGCTTATTTTTACAATGCCATTTCCTTTTAGCTTCAAAATCCTTCTGAAGTATACTGTTCGTAATGGATGACCTTTCGTTGGACCTGGTCAGGGCTGTGTCATCTGCGTGCATTATACAGTTAATCTGAGGCAGATCCCAGGGTAGATGATTTTACTTAACATAGCTCTGTAGTACACACCCATTTTTTTAACATCTTTATTGAATTACCACTTGTGACATAGACGCATTTTTATTTATATAAAAGAAAACAAACCATATTAATATGTACAGTTACATCATATATTGTTCTGTGCAGTATAATCAATCCAACATTACGAAAGTTGGTCAATCCCTACCTTCCCTTAAATTTCATTCCTTCGTCAAAACATTTTTCTGCATGTTTTGTTCCCACAATTTCCATTTTTTTCTGTGCAATTTACTTTTTTCTAAAAATCTCACTTCCAGTTATTTTTTCTGTTACAATATTCACCGTTTAAAATACGGTTTGATGTTCTTCATACCACATTGCTGCAGTCCTAACACTTGGGCAGTCCGCTGTCCCAGTCGGCCCGAATACCAAAGTATATGGCTGACGTCGGTCAAGGCGCATTAGTCTGACGTCAGGACGTCAGGGTACAAATGCGCATGACCGACGTCATATCCTCGGTCTTTTTTGCCGCATGGTCCGATGCAGAAGCAGTTTTGCAAGTGCAGGTTGGCGTTCTGAGATTTTCCGAAGTCGGAGTTTCAGACCGAATCCAAGTTGGCTAAGTAGCCCGTTGGGGAATATTTTGGTTTTTTCTTGCCTCAGTATTTTACCGGATGTCAGAAAAAGTGAATAACTGTATTTCTTGTGGGAAACAGATACCTCATAGGGATTACCATACCTTGTGTATACCTTGCTTAGGGCCTGAGCACGACGTGGTTGGCTGTCGCTCTTGTGCTAGATTTAACAAACGCACTATAAAGAGAAGATTAGATTGTGCCAGGTTAGTTTTGGGAAGCGGTGTAATTATAAAATGCCGCCGGATGCTCCGGCCGCAAATCAAAAAGCGCAAGGACAAAACAGCAAAGCCTAGGCTGGAAGAACCGTCCGCACGGACGTCGGTTCTTTAGAGGGCTCGGTGGAGCCAGGGGTTCAGCCAGAAATTTCTTTGGAATCCCAGGGAGAGACTTTATTACTGCAAGATGTGACCTCTCAGGAGGTAGGCCAGGCGGAAGGGGCTTCTCAGGTAGCTGTTCTTCCCTCCCTTCCTAAGGTGGTTAGGCCCTCCCTGCTGTTTCCAAGGCTTCTCCCAGGGGCAGGCCAGCTTTTGTTTCAGGTGTTACCCTACTTCTTCAGGGTCTGTACCTAAGAAGCATATGCTTAAGATGGCAGAAGATTTGATTACAATGATTAGAGGTTCTATGCCCCCTCCTGATAAGAGGCCTAGGGTGGAACCTGAGCTTGGGAGTTTTGAGCAGTGTTTGGATGCTTCTGAGTCTTCGGCTGAAGACTTGCAGGAGTATTCCCCTTACTCTGATTCTGATGTAGATGATTCTACTCCTTCTGCTTCTCCTCCTGAGGATTTTTCATTTTCAGAGACTCTTCATCAAAGGCATGCCAGACATTCCTCCTCAACAAAGGAAAGAGGCTCACAAGCAAATTTCTCAGTTGCTCCAAATAGGGGCCATTCAGCCGGTTCCTGTGCCAGAAAGGGGCCTAGGATTTTATTCTCTCCTGTTTCTAGTACCAAGAAAGGGGAACACGTGGAGACCAATTTTGGATCTGTCTATCCTCAACACTTATCTGGACATTCCCAAGTTCAAAATGTTGACGTTACAACAGCTTTTACCTCTGCTGGGCAAAGATCACTGGATGGTAACTTTGGATCTCAAGGAAGCTTACCTTCATGTTCCTATCAGACTAATTTGCAGGAAGTATCTGCGTTTTCGAGCTGGGAATTCTCATTATCAGTTCTCTGCATTGCCCTTTGGCTTATCTACTGCGCCCAGAGTATTCACAAAGGTTCTGGCTCCAGTGATAGCTTTCTTCAGGCTAAAAGGAATACAAATCTATCCTTATTTGGACGATTGCCTGATTCTGGCTCAAGGAAGGACGTGCTTCTACAGCATTTGGAATATGTGATAGCACTACTAAGATGCCTAGGGTATTCTGTGAACGAAATAAAGTCCAGTCTAGTACCCTCTCAAGACATGTGCTTTCTGGGTGTGAGACTGAATACAGCAACCCAGATGGCCTTTTTAACCCCGGACAAACAAAAGAATCTTTCTCTTTACTTCCATCAACTATTTCATCAGTCCGGGCTGACTGCAAGGACAGTCCTTCAAGCCTTAGGGTTCATGGCATCTTGTATTCTGGTGCTTCCCAATGCCAAACTGCATATGAGGAAGCTACAATGGTATCTCAAAAATGTATGGACACAGCACTGCCAGGATTTGGACACTGTCATTCAAATAATACCTTGCATTCAAAAGGAATTTTTGTGGTGGGCTCAGGAATGTCACCTAAACAAGGGACTCTCTGTGACCCGGCCAGAGGCGAGTCAGATTCTTACGACAGATGCCTCAGACACAGCTTGGGGAGCTCATCTGAATGGAAAGTGGATACAAGACAAGTGGCCTGCCAGACTGCAGCATCTACATATCAACATGAAGGAGATGTTAGCAGTCCAGTTTGCATTACTGGCTTTCAAGGATTTACTTCTTCCAGGGCAGGTGTTGATTCTAACAGACAACACAACTGTCATGTGGTACATCAACAAACAAGGGGGAACACATTCTTATCCTCTATGCAGGCAAGCAATGATTTTGTGGGAGACTGCGTTAAGCTTGCAGCTGAATCTTCAAGCAAGGTTTCTGCCAGGAGCACAGAACTCCTTAGCAGATGTGTTAAGCAGGCAAATCATGGATCCCCACGAGTGGAAACTGGATCTTCATGTATTTCAGACATTGACAGTGTCATGGGGAACTCCAGACATAGATCTGTTCGCTTCTCCACTAAACCACCAGCTGCCAAAGTTTTGCACGAAAAGGTTTCATCACACAGCCTGGAAAGTGGATGCTCTTTCTTTCAGTTGGAAAAATCTTCATGTGTATGCCTTTCCTCCTCTGCCTCTCCTCCCAAGGGTACTCCTAAAGGTCAGACAAGACAAGCCAAGGATGATTTTAATAGCTCCAGATTGGCCTCGGCAGCACTGGTACCCATTGCTGAGGAGTCTGGTAAGGAAGCCTCCATGGCCCTTACCTTTGATTCCACACCTATTGTCTCAGAAGGACGGGCATCTACTCAATGTCAAGCTTCACTCTCTTCATCTAACAGCCTGGCATATTCTGTTTTGAACCATAGCAGGTCTCAGCTTCCTCAACAAGTTTTGAATGTGATTATGGAAGCCAGAAGACCTAGTACAAGGAAAGTGTGCAGGAAAATGGAAGAGATTTTTTATTTTGGTGTGCAGCAAAGGATTTGGATGTTTCTGAGCCAAATTTGAGTGTGGCTCTTCAATATCTTACTGAGTTATTGGACAAAGGTTTGTCTTTCTCTTCCATTAAGATTCATGCTGCAGCAATTTCAGCTCACTATGATTGTGACCCACCATTGTTTTCTCATCCTTTGTTCAAGCAATTTCTTAGAGGGGCAAAGAATATAAGACCCCACGTAGAGCTCCTACTCCTGCTTGGGACCTCAATTTTGTGTTGGAGAAACTCACTCTACAACCTTTTGAGCCTGCAGCTACTGCTGAATTGAAATATTTGTCATGGAAGACTGCTTTTTTGTTAGCCATTACCTCTGCTAGAAGGGTGTCTGAATTGCAGGCCCTTATGGCGGTTGAGCCTTTCCTGATTTTTCATAAGGATAGGGTTTCTTTACGTACTAATCCTTCCTTTATGCCTAAAGTGGTTTCTAGTGTGGCTTTAAACCAAACTATTCATTTGCCTACTTTTTATGCAGATCCCCAAAATAAGGGGAAAAGATTTTGCACACTTTAGATGTACACAGGCAGTTGCGTTATTATTTAAGCAGGACTAAGGATTTTAGGCAGTCTCAGCAGTTGTTTGTTTCTTTTGCTTTGAGTTCTCAGGGCAAGCCTGTGTCAAAACAAACTATTTCTAAGTGGATTGGGTTTTGCATTGCATTTTGTTATTCCCATCATGGCAAGGAGATTCCAGCTGGGATTAGGCCTCATTCCACTAGGGCTACTGCCACTTCAACAGCATTTCTAAGGGGGGTGGCAACTAAGGATATTTTGGAGGCAGCTACTTGGAGTTCAATGCATACTTTCTCTAAGCATTACCACCTTCCTCTCTACTCTAAATCTAGGGCTGGTTTTGCCACGGCTATTTTGCAGGGCATGTTGTCAGCTCCTGCTTCCTTATGATTTGCCAGCCTCCCTTACCTCTGCTTTGGGATTCTACCCAAGTGTTAGGACTGCAGCAATGTGGTATGAAGAACATAGTACAGTTTTGTACCTACCATAAATGTAGATGTTCGAAGATCCACATTGCTGCAGTCCAATTTACCCTCCTCCTTCCCCTCTGTGTTTAGGGGTGGTTGTGTGGATGGGGTTATACTCTTGTAAATTTGTATATATTGTATATATATTTGGTGCAGGAGTGTGTGGTGTTTTTTGGTTTCAGCCTTATCTTTTTAGGGTCTTCTGACATCTGGGGCAAGAAAAGACTGAGGATATGACGTCGGTCATGCGCATTTGTACCCTGACGTCCTGACGTCAGACTAATGCGCCTTGACCGACGTCAGCCATATACTTTGGTATTCGGGCCGACTGGGACAGCGGACTGCCCAAGTGTTAGGACTGCAGCAATGTGGATCTTCGAACATCTACATTTATGGTAGGTACAAAACTGTACTTTTTAGTCTTTGGTTTCCATTTTCTAGTAATTGCTTTTTTTGGCAGCCACCAGAATTAAACTTAAGCCCTTACTGTGTCTAGGCAATTAAGATCCTGTATCCCAGCTCAAGAAATCATTTCTGTAGATATACCCATTTGCTCACCTAGTATTCTGACAGAGTACTCTGTAGGGAATTTTTAAAGTCTGCCAACTCATTACACTCCCAGACCATATGTTCCCAGTTATCATTTTGTTTACCATCACACCTCCAACATTTGCCATTTACTTCAGGAAAAAATCTTTTGAGTGTGTGTGGAGTATAAAAATACCTATGCAAACAATTCCAAGCAAAAATCCTAAATCTTCCTGACTTTATTGCAAATATGGGAGACACACATATGTCCCAATCTTTTCTAACCTCCTCTGACTGACTCCCATAGTTACCATCCAATACTTTGTATGCTCTACTAATTATCCCTTTTTTTACAGCAGCGGCTTTTCTAGAGTCAACTAAGAACTCTACCAGTGCAGGTCTTTCACTTAGGATTCCCCTATTTGTTTTTGTTTGCCTGTACCCAGATGTACCCAATTCATATCAATGTAGCAGAGGCCCCTTCACTGCCAGAATTGATTATGCATGGGTCTGTTGTTTTTTGCGTTGCAGCATTTTGGCTTTAGACTCCTCAGACCATAAAACTCCACTAGCATCAGGCAGACTGCTTTGTATTCAATATTGTAGGCTCAAAGGCATTCTTCTGAACAATGACTCCCTGAAAATCCTTAACTTGAAATCCATTTTTAACTTCCTGTGGCAGGTCATCTTGATGTGTGGCCTTTCCCCCTTTTTTTTTTGCTGAAAGAAAACCTTAAAGAGAGAAGGTGCAGATGGAATATTTCCTGCAGTATAACGTTAATGAAATGTGAGGCTATGAAATTCGGCAAGGTTGTGGTTTGTGATGTGTAGCACTCGTTAGTGGCTGGATTTTCTTCCTATTTCTATTGTTTATAAAAACCCTTTGAGGAAAGAATCATTCCAGGATGCAGACTTAGCTTTGTTGTCTGTGGCTTCCCAAAAGGGACAGGTGGAAATTTTTCATATGTACTTTAAAAGAAGTTCAAGGAGGATCTGTCTAGCTTACTTAAGTCTCAAGGCATTGAGATCTTTATTCAGTCTGAGAATCAGATTGTAGTGGAGTCTTGATAGACAAGACTTTACAGGGAAAAGGATGTCACTTGCATAGCAGCTGGGGGGGGGGGTTGTTCTTTGGGCCAGGCTAATAGAGCAGTTTTCAGGGGTAAAGCTTTAATGACCTGTGCAATTAGAAGTTCTTACTTTTGTTAAACCCAGATTACAGGTTCTTGGGAAAGGTTACCCAGCTCAGAGTTGAGCAAGTGTTGGGAAAACTTGCTGAGTCAAAGTGTGCAGCCTATGTAGGTCCACAGTATAGGCCAGCTGTTGCTTTTGGTTCAAGAATTTTGTTTAACATTAAAGCCATTTCACAAACTCTCCCTGATTACCTGTAACATCTAAAAAGGCATGTAACAATGCTTTTGGATGGCACAGTGGTAAGGTGGATAGTGTTGTTGCCTCACGGCAAGAGATTCTCCCGTTTGGTTCTCGGCTAGGGTGCTTTCTCTGTGGAGTCTGTAATTCCTCTCTCTGTTTTGTATGTATTTTATCCAGCTACTTCAGTTTATTCCCACATGCCAGAGATGTGGCAGGTAGATTGGCAACTTCTAAAATGCCCGTAGATGTTTCTTCCCTTGCCTACTAAACCACATTGATGGTGGTGGCTGTTCACAGAATCACCTAAGAGTGAACTGCAACTTCAAAGTATGGATGGGTCATGAGGCTGTGTATTCTGGGCTCTATGCTTTATACATCTTATTTCATTAGGAGGTTGGGTTCACCCACTGGTGAATTGAGTGATGGGTGAGGTGATGAGTACAAGCATTGGGGTATGGCAGGATTGTCTTCAGTCGTGTTTTCTTGGTCTGTTGGTAAATGCTTTCTCAAAATTGTGACTTCTCTGAGGCAGTCTGTAGGCATTGATATTGGGACCCTACTGCCTTCAGTGATGCTGATAATGTCCTGTTAGTAGTGACCCCAATAACAGTTAGGCTTGTATCTGATGTTTTACAGCCTTTTGGTTTCCTTTGAATAGGGTGTAGTGTATTGACTTTGAAGATAGGGTTCCCAAAGTGACATATAATTTGGTCACTCTCATTTTACACTTTGGGTTATTACTTACAGGTCTGTCACAAACTGAAGTCTTTTTTTAATATTTAAACAAAAGTCCTAAATAATAAACCGGCTGTTTCTACTACTATGGTTGCAAATAAGTGTGTTTCCCTTTGGATTCTTGATTTTATACAACACTGTTTATAGTGTGGAAGTAACTTTGGTTTACAAGTCTCTCGCAGCATTTTAGAAGTGTCAATGTCTGCTGGAGTTCCCAAAGACTGGAAATGTCTTGGAAGGTCTTCTAGCTATCCTTTAAAAAGGTGTGCTCTTTACTACAACACAATTGTCTTATTAAAGCAACTATATTATTATGGAAAAGTTGGAAGTAGGCCTTAGGGCTTCTTGTGTGCTGGGTTACTGATTCAGTCCATTTTGGACAAGTATATTGTATAACCCGTTGAATGCTGAGGGTGAATCCCGTAGGTTTTTTGCTGAATCCAAAATAATCTGCTCAAAATATGGTCCAATGGGCTTTGCTTAAAGAACTTTGGATACTTGGTCTGGTGAAACCTACCCCAAAATACATGCTGAACAAAAATGTGCCGTCAGCAAAACATTTAAATTATCATTTTCTCATTTCACCCCAGGGTGCTATAACCTTTTAAGTTTGTTATATTAAGTAGGCACATCCAGTGAGAAGGTATTTTATTCACTTTTCTCTTGGCTTTGTATTTTAGTTAATGTGCATGTTTGGTGAGGTAACAGGTCAGTCAACTTAGATCCTGCTTTTTACTTGATGACTGACTGACTCAGCCAGACTGCCTGCTGACTTGAAGTTGAATTAAGACCATTGTGTATGTGATTGTTTAGTTTGAAAAAAAATCATAGATGTTCATCGTGCATACAGCTGCAGTCATAACAGATGGGTTCTCCTGCTGTCAGGCGGGTCCTCGGTCGGCCGAATTCCAAAGTCTAGGTCCGGCGTCGGTTGTCGTCGCTTCTTCCCTGACGTCAGTGCGACAGGGGTATAAAAGAACCAGCCGATGCCATGTTCTTCAGTCTTTCTTGCCGCGCGGTGCCCGAAGCAGAAGCAGTTTGCAAGTGCCGGTCGGCCAGCTCCTGAGATTACGAAAAATTAGGAAAACCGAAGTCTTCTTAAAAGCTAAGTACCCCGTTGGGGAAACTTTTCTTGCCTCAGACCGATGTCAGACAAAGTTAATAATTGTATTTCTTGTGGGAAGCAAATACCGCATAAGGATTTCCATTCCCTCTGTATACCTTGTTTAGGCCCAGACCACGACGTCTCGGTCTGTCACTGTTGTGCTACATTCAACAAACGCACTATTAAGCGTCGGGCGGAGTTCGCCCAGCATTTTTTTGGGAAAGCATTTAACTATACCATGTCGTCGGATACTCCGACATCAGTTTTGTCTAAAAAACGCAAAGACAAGGACCGACACTCGAGGTCCGCGGCCTCTACCGACACCACGCCAAAGCCGACTACACGTGGTCCGGTTCTCAGTGAGGCGCCTATGCAGCCCCTGACTACCGACGACACATCTTTGGCGGTGTCTCCTGTACCCGAGGTCGCAGGCTCCTCGGCCCACACCCCGACTACAGATACCGAAGCCACTCTTGGCGTTGAAACACAGAATGTGGACAGGTCCACCTCCACTCAAGGTGTCTTCAGACCTTCCTCTTCTTTCTCCATCAAGGCTTTCACCAAGTCTAAAGCAACCATGCACCCTAAGAGACCAGTTACACAGGGCCCATCTCCAGGCCCCATGCCTAAGAGACAGATGCTTAAAATGGCTGAGGATTTAATTACTCTAATCAGAGGTTCTCAGCCACCTCCAGACAAAAGGCCCAGAGTGGAGGAAGATTCCCCCTCCTCTGATCAGGGATCCATTATTTCAGAACACTCTGATGATCAGGAACAGGCTTACTCCCCTTTTGAAGACTCTGATGCAGAGGAGTCTATTCCTTTTGTATCCCCCCCTGAGGATTTCTCATTTGGGGAAACTTTGCATACCTTAAGGGAACACTTCCACTGGGAAGGCCAAGATTATTCAGATTCCAAGAAAAGGCTCAGGGAATTTCTTTTGTTACCCCAGCACAGGCCTCTGGCTATATCTCCTGTCTTGGACATCCTAGATGATGTTTACTCGGAGGCCTGCCTTAACCCGGACTCTCTACCTCCAGCTCCAGTTAAGCCTGACAGGTACTACAGGGTTCCTGACTCGCACCAATTTCTTTACAAAAGCCATGCTGCTGACCTAGAAACCATCTCACAGGGACCCAAGGGAGTTAAGGCTTCCATTGCCAAAAATCCATTGCCTTCCGAGAGAGATTCCAGATCCTTAGAAAGGTGGAGAAAAAAGGTATATACCTCGGCTACCTTAACCATGAGGGCCTTAAACTGTCAGTTTCATATGCTAAAATACCAACAGTTTCTGTTATCTCAATTGAAAAGTAAAATGTCACAACCTGAACAACCAGACTTGAAGGAGTTGCAGGATTTGATGCATAGTGCAGAACAAGTGGGTAAACATACCTTACAATGTGGTTTTGATGCTCTAGAGGCCTCATGTAGAGCTGCTGTTACAGGCTCAGTCATACGCAGGCATGCTTGGCTCAAGGAACAAACCTTGCCTGATCATGTCAAAGCTAAATTACTAGACGCCCCTCTTCAAAAGGATGTACTATTTGGGGCAAATGCTGAGGAAGTATTACGAAAAATGGAGGAAAAAGCTAAATCAGTGCAAACTGTGAAAGAATTTCTGCAGGTTCAACCACCACGTTTTAGTAGAAGTTGGCCTTCCAAAAACTGGTCCTTTCCTGCCACGGACAGACCCCAAAGAGGCAGATACAGGCGCCCGAGGGGCAGCGGACAACCACAAGGATCGTACAGAGGCAGACAATGGCAAGCTCCTACACCAAGAGGTGGTGAGGACAACTCACAATCTTTCAGAAAGAAAACCCAATGACTTCCCCTTTGCAGGCCAACCAAGTTTCAAATGGCAGCCCCCTTAGGAGGAAAGCTGGCACTATTCTCAAAAAATTGGCATGTTGTCACAAAGGACAAATGGATCCTGGACATTATAAACAGAGGCTACAAATTCCACTTTCATACCCTTCCAAAAATGAGAGGCTTGCCAAAACTGCCACACAATCAAAGGGCAGAGGCACAAAAGCAAATTTCAGATCTTATAAACATGAAAGCTATTCAAGAGGTACCTCGAACAAGGTCAATGTTTTTATTCCAGGCTATTTCTGGTGCCAAGGAAGGGAAAAGATTGGAGACCTATTTTGGATCTTTCCATCCTAAACACATTCCTACTCGTACCAAAATTCAAGATGCTCACTCTACAGCAACTTCTTCCCATGCTGGGCAAGGAGTCTTGGCTGGTAACATTGGACCTCAAGGAGGCATACCTGCATGTCCCAATCAGACAAAATTGCAGAAGATACCTCAGATTTCTTGCAGGTTCAACCCATTATCAATTCTCTGCATTGCCCTTTGGCTTATCTACTGCGCCCAGAGTATTCACGAAATGCCTGGCATCAGTAATTGCCTACTGCTGACTTCAAGGGATACAAATATACCCTTATTTGGACGACTGCCTGATCCAAGCGGACAGCAAGCACATTCTTCTGAAACATCTGGCTTATGTAATAATGTTATTAAACTCTCTGGGATACACAGTCAACAAAGAGAAATCAAGGCTAATACCCTCTCGAAATATAATTTTCCTGGGTGCCAATTTGGACACAAACACCCAGATGGCCTACCTCACGCCAGAGAAGCAGGGGCAATTAATTCAATACTTCAAAACTCTGGCAAATTGCACCAGGCTGACTGCAAGGAAAATCCTGCAGGCTCTGGGATTCATGGCATCTTGCATCTTGCTAATCCCATGTGCAAAGCTGCATATGAGAAAACTACAATGGTACCTAAAAAACATATGGTCTCAACACAGCCACAGTTTGGAAACAATAATACCACTACTTCCATGTCTGCAAAAGGAATTTCTGTGGTGGGCTCAAGCATGCCAAGCAAACACAGGTCTTCCATTCAGCAAGCCTCAAGCAAATCAAGTCATCACAACAGACGCCGGACTACGCCTGGGGCACATGACAGACCGGTGCATTCAGGGCAAATGGTCCCAAAAAGAAAGGCACCTTCACATCAATCAAAAAGAAATGCTAGCAGTAATAAATGCTATTATAGCTTTCAAGGACCTTCTACAACCAGGTCAACTATTGATAAGAACGGACAGCACCACAGTTATGTGGTACATAAACAAGCAGGGAGGAACACATTCCTATCCCCTATGCAGACTAGCCATATCACTTTGGAACATGGCCATGGACTTACAAATGGAACTACAAGCACAGTACTTGCCAGGCAAGGAAAACACGCTGGCAGACAACCTAAGCAGGAATATGACCGATCCACACGAATGGATGTTGCATACAAAAGTTTTTACAGAAATAATCCAAGAATGGGGAAGGCCAGACATAGTTCTCTTTGCCTCCCACAAAAATCATCAATTGACAAAATTCTGCTCGAGGACCTTCCACCCAAAGGCCTGGAGAGTGGACTCTCTCTCTTTCAGCTGGACATCAATGACAGTTTGCCTTCCCGCCTCTTCCTCTGCTGCCCAAAGTCCTATTGAAGACCAGAGCAGACAGACCAAAGATGATCCTCATTGCTCCGGACTGGCCAAGGCAACACTGGTACCCACTCCTGAGGAGCCTGACTCATTCCCCTCCCTGGACCCTGCCTCTAATGCCTCTTCTTCTGACTCAGCACAGCTTCAAAACTCTTCACAGTCAGCTAAAAACACTCAATCTAGCCGCATGGAAGATTACTTAGCATCACAGCAGGCCCTACTCTCCAGGGAGGTGCAGGATGTCATGTTGGAGGCCAGAAGGCCATCAACTAGAAAAGCTTACTCCGCAAAATGGAAACGTTTTTGTGTCTGGAATGAGAAAAAGGGCCAGAACCCTGGAAAACTGAATTTACCTCAAATACTACAATATTTGGCTGAACTACTAAGCAGTGGACTTTCGTTCTCCTCCATCATAATCCATGCCTCAGCCCTTTCTGCAGAATACAACACTGATCCTCCTTTATTCTCTCACCCTCTTTTAAGACAGTTCCTCAGAGGGGCTAAGAATTTAAGACCTCCAAGGAAACAACCAATACCTGCTTGGGATCTAAATTTCATTCTGGAAAAACTGACTTTGCCTCCTTTTGAGCCAGCTGCTTCATCAGATTTGCAATATTTGTCCTGGAAAACAGCTTTCCTTCTGGCTATCACTTCAGCTTGTAGAGTTTCAGAACTACAGGCCCTCATGGCTGTCCAGCCTTTTATCATCTTCCATCAGGACAAAGTTTCATTACGAACCAACCCTTCCTTTATGCCTAAAGTGGTATCCAGGGTAGCTTTAAATCAGGCCATACATTTACCTACTTTTTATCCCAATCCTCAAAACAAAGGGAGAGATTACTACATTCCTTGGACATCCACAGGCAACTGCGTTATTATTTGGACAGAACAAAGCCTTTCAGAAAATCAGAACAGCTCTTTGCGCCTATGCGTAGGAGCTCCAGGAAAGCCAATTTCCAAGCAGACAATCTCAAAATGGATAGCCCACTGCATACGCTTTTGCTATTCCTTTCATGGCAAAACTGTTCCTACAGGCATTAGAACTCACTCCACCAGGGCCACAGCCACCTCTGCAGCCTTCCTCAGAGGAGTTCCTACCAAGGATATCTTGGAAGCAGCCACTTGGAGTTCTGTGCATACCTTCTCCAAACACTACAACCTACCATTATACTCCAAATCTAGAGCAGGCTTTGCCACTGCAGTCTTGCAGGGCATTTTGGCTCCTCCTAGTTCCACCTAGTGCCTACCACCCCTTTCTTAGCTTTGGGATTCTACCCATCTGTTATGACTGCAGCTGTATGCACGATGAACATAGTACAGTTTTGTACCTACCATAAATGTAGATGTTCGAGTGCTAATACAGCTGCAGTCCAGGTTTCCCTCCCTCCTTACCCTCTAGGGGTATTCTTTTATGGTGTATTTGCTTGCAACTACTGTTTTTTGATTATATTGCATTGCATTACTTCATAATTGTATGTATTGCCTTCCTTCTGGGGGCACCTGACATCTGGGGCAAGAAAAACTGAAGAACATGGCGTCGGCTGGTTCTTTTATACCCCTGTCGCACTGACATCAGGGAAGAAGCAACGACAACTGACGCCGGACCTAGACTTTGGAATTCGGCCGACCGAGGACCCGCCTGACGGCAGGAGAACCCATCTGTTATGACTGCAGCTGTATTAGCACTCGAACATCTACATTTATGGTAGGTACAAAACTGTACTTTCTGTGGTATAAAATACCCTTGAACTACTATTGTTTTGATAAAACATCAGCTGATAGAATCTATCTGTGATATTTTTCTATGTGCATTCATTGATAATGAAACTACCGTGCTAACCGAAGCAAGAGTTTTTCATTTTTGATAAATTTAGCTGCCTTACTGATGATAATGAGATTCTGTTGATGAACGTGTAATGCTGGGTTATAAGCAGACCTTTTGAAGTGTCTGTTTCAGGTTGAAAATTATTCTTTTTACGGAATTGTGCCAACACTGTGAGTTAGTTTTCTGGTTACAGTTTAACTGTGACAAAAATGGAAGCGGTATAAGCCATTGTCTGTAGAAAATACCATTACTCTGCTTTTGCTGGGGAGAAAGTGAACTGATTTTGCTCCTTTTTCTTGTAGGTCAAATATACGCCACTAGATGGCAGTGTAGTATTGTTGAAGTTGTGTGTTCATGACCATTGCAAACTAACTACTCTATAACTTGATTCCTATCCATGTTTACCACTTAATATATTCATAGGATCATAGGTGGTTGCTAGGCTAATGGCCCTGGGGCCCTTACAAGCTTAGCCAGGAGTTTATCCCCCCCAAAAAAACCTTAGTCAGCACCTGTCATCCTTGTTAATGATGAACAAAGGTGGAACATTTGGGACAAACTTGTGGTTTCCATCCACTCATCAAGGTTGCGGTTGAAGAGGGTCAGCAAGGTACACTTTTTGACATGTATAGAAAGTCTATTCCAGAGATGGGCCAGCCTCTGGGGGAGAAACTTGTCTCTTCAGCAGGTTTTGTTGATGTTGCATATTAGATTTAGGCCTATCGAGCGGGTAATGCATGAGGAATTAGACTTACAGATATGGAGCATCTCTAGTAGGGCAGGGTCTGATATTGCCTTGTAGGCGAGACACAGATCACCTCTGTGCAATCTGTATGATACCAAGTAGAGTGATAGTGATTTGGGCCTGTCTGCATGTTGGAGGCCATGGATTCTGTTTGTGAGGTATTTTCCAGTTGGTGCAGGTGTTTAGAGAGGTACATACCAAACGGGGCGTTATATTCAATTATAAGTCTAATGAGGAAGGAGTACACAGAGGTAATAGCCTCCTTTTTTCTGGATGCAATCCCTTTTCTTATGAGATGACCCAAGTAAAATGCTTTTCCGACCACTGCTGCCGCATGATGGTCAAATGTGAGATTGTTGTCAACCTGTGTACCCAGGTCTGTCACCACAGGTTGTGTGCTTTAGGGGGGTTGCTATTGATGTGGTAATTAGTAGGGGCTGTGTTTTTGCTGAATGATATGATGATAGATTTTTTTTGTGATTAATGTAAGCATTGACTTTGGCAGCAGTTATTTGTAGCTGTGAGACCCTCTTGTAGTATGTTGACATCATCTGGGGATTCAGTGACAGCACCCAACTTACAGTCATCCGCAAACTTGGTCAGCCACAGGCCCTTTGTCTTTGCCTGGACCTCTGAGAAGTAGGTGCCAAACAGTAGGGGTCCCAGGACAGATCTCTGGGGAACATCACTAGCGACAGGTCTGTTGTTGGAGATGGTGGCGCCTGTTTTGACCTTGTGGGTCCTATCTGTGAGCCAGTTGCCACCCATCTGATGAGAAGGGGACTAATACCAAGTTGTGTTAGCTTTTTGATAATGCCCGAGTGGGGTTGTGTCCAAGGCCTTGGCCAGGTCAAGGTAACCTGTAGGTACTGACTTACCTCATCCAGGACCTTGGTGACCGTCTCAAAGTCAATCCAAAAGATGCTGATTGAGTACTTGCTTTAAAATGCCCGCGTTTATTGTCGTTATCTTTGCCCTTCTGGCTTAGGTCATAGCTGGAAAGGGACCGAGACACAATTCACTTACATAAATAATTTTAGCAGAGTAAGTTTCTTGTATGTCTGTATACTTTGCTGGGTTGGAAGAACAATGGTCATCATGAAGTCGAAATACACTTCAACTTCAAAAATTTGCGTCGGGGTGAGGAAGTAGTTACTTGATCAACACTGGCATTGTTTAAAACATAAAATTGTGAAGTTTTCTGTTTGGAATAGATTAGGCTGTTACTTTATTGCAGAGTGAAGTTGCCTCCGTAATATAATATTTCAAAGGTATTGATAGTGTGTTATTGATGGTGTGTGATTATTGGATCCCTGCTCATAAGGTTGTATTAGTTTTATTTTTCCTTTCAGAAAAATTGAGAAGTATCTTTAACTCATTACACCCACGTGAAGCTTCCAGGTGCATCTGCAGTTAACTCCTTCTGACGCCTCTAGGCATCAAATATTGTTTGTTCATATTTGCATCAATAATTCCAAAACCCTACTATGTACAAGGCTATAAAAGATTTCATCTTAAGACTTGCACAGTAGTAAACTCGGCTACATTAATATTTGACCTCTGTCTAGAGCAGTTAAAACAATATTAACTGTTGGTTTTGTGCTATTAATGTATATAGGTATAATTTTCACATTTTCTAAATATCTCAACAACTATGTAACACAGACAGAACTCCTTACCCTCGTATGAAAGCTCTCAGCTAGATGAATAAAATACTGCTGATAGTAGGTGTGTAACTTGAGTGGTTGCTGTTACTGTAAGTTGTTTATAAAATATTACAAACTTAATAGTTACTACTGTATGTTTACTGTGTGTTACAAAATTCACTTTAAAACCTAGAACCTAAAGAATACTACCACTATAGTTTGTGCTGAAGAGTTTGCCTTTTATACTTCTTTCATATAACCCCTATGGTTCCAGAGATATGAACACTTGTTTGAAATGTGAGGATATAATTTGATTCTGTCAAAAGGCTTAGGCTCTGCCCATTGGAAGTTACAGTGCAAACTTCCTGAGCTCCCCTGGAGTGAATGAGTTAATTGTAGAATTCTAAATTGTGTTCATTTTTGCAAACTTTGCTGCTCTAGCCGACATGTAGTCAATTCAATTAGCTACTTGTCACTGATAGGCCAGCATTCTTCCTAGATACACTGATACGAAAGGTATTAAAGGAAGGTTAACTATCCTCCACTAAGGAAAAAAAAAAACTATCATTAAGAGAGCAGTCATACACATGAAGATTTATTCAATAAATTATTTCATTGAGTAGGCCCCTTTCAAAATGTTCATAGGAGAGGCGATCCCTTTCCAGACTTGGGACCTGTCGTATGAAACAAACTCCCACCTGAGATAAAAGGCCAAAATTCTCTTCAAGGATTTAAATCCTCACATTCTGAACATCTTCAAAGTGAAACAGTATCAAAATGTTTCAGGGGTAATGCTGAGCACGATTCTCTGCCAAGACTTTGTATTGTGAATAATACTGCAGTACTGAAGTTCTGAAGTTCTTTTGTCCATTATTTATGGTGAGTATATTGTATGTAGTCATACATATATTAATCACTGCCCAAACAGTAACCTACTTGCATGCAAACATCTTTCTAGACCGTGACGTAAACAATTTAGGTCAAGCATCTCATCTCTTGGCTAGTCCAATTTAGCGTAAACTACAACCTGTACTACACATCAAATTTCAACATGGATTGTAAAACCACATTGCAATGTTATTTCTCCAGGATCTTATTTTAAGTAAAGGTTAGTCCATCATCTATATTAACACAACATAAGCAGATAGTCTTTAATTCCACTTCAGTACGTTTTGTCACCAACCATAGAATGTACTGATAATCACAAGAAAAGGGAGAATAGGTGCAAGTGCAGCCAAAAAACAATCATCCACACCTCGATGGACCTCCAAGTAAGCAGCAGACTACCACGGGCATAAATCAGGTTTATTGCCGCAATAAAGGCTCTCAAATTAACGCTACACTTTTTAAAATACGTTTTTGTCCTCAACTTCATCAGATACAAAAAAAAATTATCCAAAACCCATATCCACAACTTAAATATCCCAATTAAGTTCAAATTCACCAATAAAAACATAGCATCTCTAAAATTACAGTTCACAAACTCTACTCACAATTCATTTCACATCTAATAAATTAATACCTTAATTAAAAAATTTTACCTTTTTTGTTGTGTCTTTCGGCTTATCCCGGTTAGGGGTCGCCACAACGGAACTCCGGCCCCCTAATGTTTGGTAGTGGATTTTTATGTGCCGAGTTACCAGCTCTGACGCACAACCTTCAACGAAGGCACGCCCATTCACGCAGGTCTCCACACAAAAGACACTCTAACTGAGAATCGAACGGGACAATGTCTTGCTGTGAGGCGACAATGCTACCGCAGCACCAACAATTTTACCTACACTTTGTAAATAATTTAATAAAATCATCATCGTCATCTTTCGGCTTTTCCCGTTAGGGGTCGCCACAGTGGATCATCTCTTTCCATTTCTTCCTATCCTCTGCATCTTGCTCTGTCACACCAACCGCCTGCATGTCCTCTCTCACCACGTCCATAAACCTTATGTTAGGCCTTCCTCTTTTCCTCTTACCTGGCAGCTCCATCCTTAGCATCTTTTTCCCAATATACCCATCATCCCTCCTCAGCACATGTCCAAACCAACGCAATCTTGTCTCTCTTGCTTTGTCTCCAAACTGTCCAACATGAGCTGACCCTCTAATATACTGATTCCTAATCCTATCCATCCTAGTCACACCGAGTGCAAATCTTAACATCTTTAACTCTGCCACATCCAGCTCTGACTCCTGCCTTTTTGTCAATGCCAATGCCACTGTCTCCAACCCATATAACATAGCTGGTCTCACTACTGTCTTGTAGACCTTCCCTTTCACTCTTACTGGTACCAGTCTGTCAGAAATCACTCCTGACATTCTTCTCCACCCATTCCATCCTGCCTGTACTCTCTTCTTCACCTCTCTTCCACATTCACCATTACTCTGAACTGTTGATCCCAAGTACTTAAACTCGTCCACCTTTACCAACTCTACTCCCTGCATCCTCACCATTCCTCTACCCTCCCTCTCATTTACACACATGTATTCTGTCTTAGCCCTGCTGACCTTCATTCCTCTGCTCTCTAGAGCATATCTCCACCTCTCCAGAGTCTCCTCAACCTGATTCCTACTCTCACTACAGATCACAATGTCATCTGCAAACATCATAGTCCACGGGGACTCCGGTCTGATTTCATCTGTCAGCCTGTCCATCACCACTGCAAATAAGAAAGGACACAGAGCTGATCCTTGATGTAATCCCACCTCCACCTTAAACGGATCTGTCACTCCCACTGCAGTCCTCACCACTGTCACGCTACCCTCGTACATATCCTGTACCACTCTTACATACTATTCTGCCACTCCCGACCTCCTCATACAATACCACAACTCTTCTCTAGGCACCCTGTCATATGCTTTCTCCAAGTCTACAAAGACCCAATGCAACTCCTTCTGACCTTCTCTGTATTTCTCCAATAACACTCTCAGAGCAAACACCGCATCTGTAGTGCTCTTTCCTGGCATAAACCATACTGCTGATCACTAATCATCACCTCCCTTCCTAACCTAGCTTCTACTACTTTCTCCCATAACTTCAAGCTGTGACTGATCAATTTTATCCCTCTGTAGTTACTGCAGCTCTGCACATCACCCTTATTCTTAAAGATAGGTACCAAAACACTTTTTCTCCACTCCTCAGGCATCCTCTGACTTTCCAAAATTTCATTAAACAATCTAGTTAAAAATTCCACTGCCATTTCTCCTAAGCACCTCCATGCTTCCATTGGGATGTCATCTGGGCCAACAGCCTTTCCATTCTTCATCCTCTTCATAGCTGTCCTTACTTCCTCCTTGCTAATCTGTTTCACTTCCTGATTCACTATCCCCACATCATCCAACCTTCTCTCTCTCATTCTCTTCATTCATCAGCCTCTCAAAATACTCTTTCCATCTACTCAACACACTCTCTTCTCTTGTGAGTACCTTTCCCTCACTATCCTTTATCACCCTTACTTGCTGCACATCTTTTCCCAGCTCTGTCCCTCTGGCTAGCCAATCGGTACAGGCCCTTTTCTCCCTCTTTAGTGTCCAATCTCTCATACAACTCTCCATACGCCTTATCCTTAGCTTTCGCCACCTCTCTCTTTACCATGCGCCTCATCTCTTTATACTCATGTCTACTTTCTTCATCTCTTTGACAATCCCACTTCTTCTTCGCCAGCCTCTTCCTCTGTATACTCTCCTGTACTTCCTCATTCCACCACCAGGTCTCCTTGTCCTCCTTCCTCTGTCCAGTTGTCACACCAAGCACCTTTCTAGCAGTCTCCTTTACTAGTTCTGCTGTAGTTACCCAGCTATTCGGTAACTCTCCACTGCCTCCCAGTGCCCGTCTTAACTCTTCCCTAAACTCCACTTCACAATCACCCTTTTTTAACTTCCACCATTTAATCCTTGGCACTGCTTTCACACTCCTCCTCCTCTTCTTGATCACCAACGTCATCCTACAGGCCACCATTCTATGCTGCTTAACTACACTTTCCCCTGCCACCACTTTACAGTCTCCAATCTCCTTCAGACTGGCCCTCCTACATAGGATATAATCCACCTGTGTGCATCTTCCTCCTCTCTTGTACGTCACCCTATGCTCCTCCCTCTTCTTAAAATACGTATTCACCACAGCCATGTCCATCCTTTTCGCAAAATCCACAATCATCTGACCTTCTGCATTCCTCTCCTTAACACCATACCTACCCATCACTTCCTCATCCCCACTGTTCACTTCGCCAACATGCCCATTAAAGTCTGCTCCAATCACTAGTCTCTCACCCTTGGGTACACTCAACACAACTTCATCCAACTCACTCCAAAATTTCTCTTTCTCATCCATCGCACACCCAACTTGTGGAGCATATGCACTAACAACATTCATCATTACACTATCAATTTCGAGCTTCATAAACATCACTCTGTCAGACACTCTCTTCACGTCTAAAACACTCTTGGCATATTGTTCCTTTAGTATAACCCCTACCCCATTTCTGCTGCCATCCACACCATGATAGAACAATTTGAACCCGTTTCCTAAACACCTGGCCTTCCATCTGGTCTCTTGCATGCACAATATATCAACCTTCCTTCTCTCCATCATATCAGCTAGCTCTCTTCCTATACCAGTCATACTGCCAACATTCAAAGTTCCTACCCTCACTGCTACACTCCTAACCTTCCTCCTCTCTTCCTGCCTTCGAGCATGCCTTCACCCTCCTCTTCTCCTTCGGCCAACAGTAGCCCAATTTCCGCCAGCACCCTGTTGGCTAACAGTACTGGTGGCGGTTGTTGTTAACCTGGGCCTCGACCGATCCGGTATGGAAATATGAAATTTTCGCGCCATAAGTTATGTGGCAGAATTTTTACGCCGGATGCCCTTCCTGACAGAACCCTCACCATTTATCCGGGCTTGGGACCGGCACAAAGAAATGCACTGGCTTGTGCATCCCCAGTGGTTGGGTTAAATAATTTAATAAAATACAATAATAAATATTACTTCATAAATCAATCTTTATCAAAACTACAACTCTCCGTAACAAAATTAAATCTTAAAACTCCCTACTATTTAAACATATTATATTCATAAAATGTTCTCTGTGCGCCCTCTAATGGTTCACATATATACTATTTTGTTCAAAGGATTTTTTTCAGTGCTGGATTTTAAATGTAATCAAATACACTTAAAATAAATATCACAAATTTTGTAATCTTGCCACTCTCTGCTTTAAAACTGGGGCTAGGGATAAACCATCATTTAGTCCAGTGAACTTACTGGCTTCTAAAACTATCTGCCAGTAAAGTTCCCTGTATTCAATTCTGGTCTCCCACATGCCACCCCTCAAATCTCTTGGGATCTCCTCCCATACAAAAAAATGTATTTTCCCATTTCACATTCAATACTATGTCTATATAGTGCGTTGTTAACATTTTTATTATGTATAGCATTCAAATGTTCATATATTCTTTTTTTCAACTTCCTCTCAGTTTTTCCTACATAAAATGCTTGGCAATCGCAATCACACATAAGATATACAACTCCACTTGTTTCACGATTGTTATAACTCCTCGCCATTAAGGTTCTATTTCTAGAATCTAAGTGAACTGATTCCATATTTTTAATATAAGGACATTGTGCACATCTCCCTCTCCCGCATTTAAATGTCCCTTTCTTGTATTTAGTTCCACCTCCTTTACTGAGACAGGAAGTTATTTGATTTCCTGTATAATCCGCATCCACGAGTTCCTTTCCACATTTGGAATACCGAAGACCCACAAAAAATGTATATGATCCACCTTTGAGGCCAGTAGTGGCTGCAGATGGGTCTGTAATGTCCCCTTTGGCAAGATATCTGGATGTGAAGTTTAAGAACTTAGTTATGAGGAATGAAGTGTTAAAAGATTTGTGGGATTTTTTTGAGGAGTATTAAGCAAGAAAGTTTTAGTGAGGATTTAATTTTCATTACCATAGACATTGTGGATTTATTTGGCTCAATGCCACACACAATTGGCATTGAGTGGTTTGAGGAATATTTGAGAGAAGATACCCACTTAAACCGTGATGAGATGTATATTTGTATGCACTTGATTGAGTTGGTGTTAAGAAACAATTTTATCATTTTCCAGGGAGAATTCTTTCAGCAGACCAGTGGAGAGCCAATGGGGGCAAGATGTGTCCCTATGTATGTAACTTGATTTTAACAGTTTGGGAGAAGAAATATGTCCTGATTAGTGTATACAAGGATTGTTGGATATTTTACAAATGGTTTTAGATGATATTTGTATCTTTTGGAAAGGAACATTCCAAACATTTTTAGAATTCTATCAGTATGTTACTGATTCAACTGATTTTTTAAGGATTACATATAATGTAGGTCACAAAGAAATAGCTTATTTAGATGTTACTATTTACAAGGAAATAATAAATTTAATTCAAGCGTATTTAGGAAGAAGACATATTCTAATTCTATTCTACACTATGCTAGTGCCCACCCTTTCCATCAGACGAAAGGGATTATAAAAGAGCAATTTGTGAGAATCAGCAGAATGACCTCAAATGATGGGGAATTCAGAAAGGAATGATGTTTTGTATAAAATATTTAGTGAACGTGGCTACCCGGAAACTTTAATTATCCAAGTTGAGTGAAGTTATAATGGGGAGGGGTGGCAAATATGCCCCAATCTTGGGTATTATGAAGATGAGCCTCGGTAGTGACCAGTTAATGTTGAATCATAATAACAATGAGGAGGCTTTTGGACTGACATTCATCGCTGATTTCAGTGGTGATGCAAATGTTGTATGTAGAACTATAGAAAAAGAATGGACAGGTTTGGTAGGATCAGTGACCTCAAATTGGATTTTAAAACCCCATTTAAATGTATTTATAGGAAA
>NC_056749.1:203832451-203847451 GCF_019279795.1 Protopterus annectens
ATAAAACATACACTCCAACATAGCATTTAAAAACAACCCTTTGGCCAACAAAAATTAGTGTTAGTCATATGACATTAATCGGTGATTAACACCTCTTCTTTTTAAAGCAGGCATTAAAGAAATAGCACTGTTGAGCCCTGGAAACACATCTGCTCTAAAGTCTAAGATCCATTTCAACTCCAAGAATTGTTTCATTATTGACATCACCTGCCCTAATATTAATATTGAATTGCTGCAGAGCTAAAAGCTTAAATTTGAGTGTCGTCTAAATCTAACACATGCTTGGCTAGTGCATTATTAGGTTTTCCATTCCGTATGTCATTAATATGTTTCAGTATACGTTCCTTAAGGGTGCGATTTGTCTTCTCTATATAGAACATTTCACATGCTATACGTTGTGCCATATAAACAAGTTTACTACTGTTACAGTCTGCATAAAAATGAAAATTGATGTCTTTAGATATTCTAGGATGAATGATGGAAGTGGTGGACCAAATAAACCTGCATGCCTTGCAAGACCTACAGACATAAGTGCCTTGATGTTCATATTGTATCCTAGTAGGCCTGGATTATTTATAACATAGGCGTTGTTTTAAAGTTTTATTATTCCTAAAAACAAATTGCAGGGTATCAAACAAGGAATTAATTTATGTAAAGGCGAGGGATAGGTGTATGGAAGCACCCACCTACTCAAATTTTAACAGTGTAGGGTTAGTATATTTAGTAAAGTGTAAGGGCTGTAACGCTTTTTATGTTGGAAAAACTACATGTAAACTTAAAAAGGCAGTATACAAACAACTTTATGATGTACAGAAGAACGATACAAAGAATGCACTACATAAACACACTAGAATGCAAACAGGCTAGTTTTAGTTTTTGTTTTTTTTTTTGTTTGTTTTTGTCCTAGAAGAAATAGCTCAAGACCCAAGAGGGGGGACCATGGGAAACCAGAACAGAGTATAGGGAGGTCTTTTGGCAGTTGGTGTTAGAAGCTAATTTAAATGAAAATATATCCTTGCTTCCCGTTTTAAAATTAAGAGCAGCTAGACTCTAGGACAATTCTTTTACAGTTAGGTGGCACATACACTCTCCCATAGTTAATGTACCTGAATGTGTATATCATCAATTCCTTGAGATACACAGACTACATATGTTTCCACAGAAAATTTCTTCGGCACTTTTTCACTGATTTTGTAAGATTTGACATAATTTATTTATACGTTATGACCAAGCAAAAACACACTTAACCCAGAAGCAGGAAACGTTGGTTACGCCAGTTTTTCAGAACGGAGTCTTGTGCACGAGTTCAAATGAACTTTTATTGAGTAAAAACCACGCAATATTCACCTTGTTAAATAATTTATTTATACGTCGACCCCTAGATGGCAACACAGTTCATGGAAACTTTAGGTTTTAAGACATATTTATTTAATGAGATTCATACACATTTTTACAGTTTTTTCAAATAATTAATTTATTGGCTTTTATAGATTTTATTACATCGATTAAAGATGTTTTTTTATTTATTTTTGTATGACTATTTGCATCCTTTATCTCCATAGTGGGAACCTGGGTAGTTTGAGAATGAATTTTAAGAGGAAGTAATTGTTTTATTGGTTAATTGTTTTGGTGATGGAATTAGGGTATTTAAAAACAGTATTTGTAATGACTTTATATCTGATGAAGTCATGGTGTTTGGAGGACGGTGATGTGGGTATTTTGTTAAGCATTAATAAAGGATTGTTTTTTCAACTTTATAACTTTGGAAGTGGTGTCTCTCCATTCATCTGGCACCTCCTGTGTCCTCTGTTACAGTTTTAGTGGTTGCTGCTGGTTGCAGTCTTTGGGCAGATTGTTCCTTTTCTTTCTTCTTGAGTCTTTGTGCTTTGGACAGTCTGTCCTGTTTTTATTAATGAGTCTGTTCATAAAGGTTACTCGTGTATTCCTTGGGGAGAATTTTTGGTTTTAACAGCTCTGTTTTAGATATTGAATTGGAATGGCCACTGCTTTATAAAGTTAAAAATAGCCAAATGTAGGTATGCGCTGGAGCTGGCAATTATTTTTTTTACTTTTCATTCCATCCTCTTGTCTCTTTTTGACTTAAGTCACATTAGATACATTTATTGTTTATTTTAATAATAAGGAATGGCTACTGCGTAGTATTTAGCAGTAAGATGCATGCTTTGGACAGTGTGGTGACCAGCAATTTCTGCCTTATCTAGTATTGTCTAGTGTTTATATAAAAGTGCCACACAGCAGTTTGCAAGTCATCATGGTCTAGGGATACATGAGTAGGGAGGTTATAGGAAAGGCTGCTCTAGAGTTTCCCATCACTGAGGGGTTCTGAAATTCAGTGTAATAATAACTGCTGAAATGTTGATGTCCCAGTATTTAATGGCTAGAGAAAGTATCTTAAGCATTCCATTTAGTAGTGTTGTCTCTTCGAGAAATTAACACCATCTGAGGTCTGCATACTTGTACAAAGATGCCTGTTGAAGAACACCTGTAGTCTGTGATGTCCTGCTGTATAGCCTGTAAACCCTATTCAGCTGCCTTTCCCTTTCGCATCCTTTTTCACCTTCTGTCTGCTTTTTTTACATCTTTGGATTTCTACATTGACCTGCACTTTACCACTTCTTTTGACATTGGGTTTCAGGAACTCATTACCCTGTCTTTGAAGAAGTATTTCCTCAAATCAGTTGTGAATTGCCTGCACACACTTTTCTATCTGCCACCCATTTCCCCTTCTTGTGTATTTGCTATTTGCCTCCTCCTTTCACGTTATCTTTTCAGGACATTGTGTCCTATCCCAACATTCTGGTCGTGCTGCTAGTGTATGCATACTAGGTTGTCAAAATCTGTCTGCAAATCCAGCTATATGATTCTTCTCTGTCTGCAGATCCATCTACATGATGATTCTTTGTCTGCAGATCCAGCTATGATTCTTCTCTGTCGGCTGATCCAGCCATGTCATTATTCTTACCGTTTTGGAGGCAGGCGCACCATTGCACATATTCTTACAGCCCAATTTCCCCTTTTTTGTGTGGCCACCAGAACTGAACCAAGTGTTCCAGCTGTCCTCTTGGAATGGGGCTAATGACACACATACATACCACCTATGGAATGGGGTCCAGTACTGGCACTAACTAGAAGTGTACACTGCGTGCACCATTTTGTAGCTGCTGGTGCTGCTGTTTGTGTGCCGAGTCATTCTGAAAGTTGAGTTATAACTGATGTCTGGCTGTGTGGCATAGATGGATGAAGTCTTGACTATCATCTGTATGACCAGCAATCAGTTTGTGGCTCTGGTGAGAGCCTAGTGTTGGCTTATCCAACCTGGGGAGAGAGGGATGCAGTCAAGCCTGCTGCAGTACCAGTACCTACTAGAGTCAGAGAGGTGTACAGCATGCAGTACGAGTCCAGAATGTGTGCTTGGTTCTGCCAAGGGGGTGTTTGTCTATTAGCTTTCATGTGGCAAGGGCAGGAATGTGCACACCCACACAGGTAGGCTTTGCAGGCCCCCAGGCACATCAACCACCAAACTGGAGTTGGGTCTGGCAGGAAAAGCTAATAATGGCTGCCAGGATGACAGCCTCCTGTGGTTAGCTTTCTCTACACAGAGAAACAAGTGGACCTTTTGGTAATAGGAGAGTTGTTTGTTGAGCAGTCAGTTGTAGATAAAACAAGTATTTTAAAAAGTTATAACTGGTACTGTTTATGCAGGTTATTCTGTGAAGGACTGGGTGGTTAAGTCTGTCTCATGAAGACTGTTTTTTCCATTTTCCAGTAATGTAGAGTATATTGTGTGAAAACAGCTGTGTGGAGTTGTAGTTCCCCCACCTTCATATAGAATTAGCCCCAGTGTACCTGTCACTTGTACGTAATCACCTGTGAGATCACATGCATGTCAGGGAAAGGGTTACATGTTTTTGTAAAATCAACAACTCTCTCAGGTGCGGTAAGTCAAGAATTAGAGATGTTCTTTATGAAACTAAATATTCTGGACTGAATCTCATGAAACTGGTCTTCTACCTTACATTTTTTGTTAATGGCAGTCTTGTGGAATGCAGTCTTTTGTTATCAATTGCTGTGCCTTCTTAGTCTGGTTTGTTTTTGCTGAGATCAGAAAATGTACAGAATTAGTGTAATGGCTGTTATTCACTGTAATGTAGGTGGCCGCAGACCCGCGATAGCTTATGTGCATGAAGGCTTTACTGCTTCTGTTGTTTTGTGCATGTTAGCCAGATGCTAGATGTACTGTCTGCAGGAGAACATCTTTACAAAGCCTAGTGATACAAGTTTTGTGTAACTGCTGCAGTCTTTATTCCAGTAGAGGAACTTTCACATTTTGCTCTTTAGACTTTAGCCAGTATTGTAGAATGGTCTGTGGAGTTGTAAAATATTATGTAATAATCACAGCCTTTCTTTCTGAAGTTATTTCTACCGTAGCATGTCTAGTGTGTTATCTGCATGACTACTTTAACTTTTTTATAGACCGCTTTGGTAAATATCTGAAGATTTGTGCCTTTGATTTAAATGAGCATTGTGTTGTATTTCACAAAGCTTGTTTTTTGTATGTAGGTAGGTATTCCGTTTATTTTACATTTGTTTACCAGGGAAGTCCGACTGTGCAGCGGTGCCCATTTTTAGCCGAGGTGGGCACACCATTGCACATGTTCTTCCACCCTACCTTCCCCTTTCTTTGTATGGCCACCAGAACTGAGCAGAGTGCTCCAGCCATCGCTGCTGATACCTTGTATAGTGATAAGATAACTTCATTTCCTAAACAGGAATGGGGCCAAAGACATGTACACCTATGGGTGGAGGTCCAGTTCTGTCCCCACTGTAGTTGTAGGTTAGTTCTTGAGACATTAGACAAATGCCCTGCAGAGATTCATCAGTTTAACAAAAAATGCATTCATTGATATAACATCATTATTTACCTTTAGTTTCCAACCAATAGTAGAGTAGTTCGATGATTTATTTCTTTATTGTATTCAAATGGGCATAATAAAAAGCATCTGCATTCACTCTGCTGTAAAGCACCACAGTTTATTGGAGTCTAGATTGATTTCATTTTAAACTGATATTATGAGCTCCTTAAAATTAAGTTCCTTATTTATGGCAATTTTCATGATTCACTTATATTGTCGCAGTCGTTTATGTTCATTATATGTTATTGCAGTTTTTTCAGTAGCTCAGCAAGTGGCACAGTAACTTTTTTTTTTTTTTTTTAAATGATGCCCCCCTTGGGCGTTGGCCATTGGCTCCTCTTTCTTTTCCTAGCTGGCCCATTCATTCTGGCAGAGGAGGAGTCTGGTATTCTTGGGGTAGCCAAGGGTAGTACAGCCAGTTTGTTCCTGCCCAGGAACCCCCATCTTCTCTCCATTACTTGGTGATTGTCATGCAGTAGGAAGCAGGCCAGCTTGCTGGTCCTGGGATGCAGCCTTCCTCACCTCATGGGAACACCCTCCTTGGCAGCTCCTCCAAGCCTACAGTTGCTGCCTCATAAGGGGAAGCATACCTCTGCATGCTAATATGTTCTTGACTACTGGTGCAAATCCACCACAGTAGTATAAACTCTTCTGGCTCATAACTGCACTGGGTGAACACCTAGTGCTTCTATCAGCTGTTGCCCATGTGGTAAGCCAGGGTCATCTCCCTCCTCCCCAAGACTGGCAAGCCAGCATCATCTGCCCACTCCCATCCTCCATTGAGAGCTTCTAAAGGCACCCAAGTCATTAGTTGGACTTGGGTTGGCTGCAGCATAGTCAGGACTTCATCTCTCTATGCATTGGAGCTGCCTAGTGCAGTCACATTTGGTGTCCGGAAGATCAGAAAGCTGTGGGTTCCATCCACCATGAGGTACATGAGTAAATATTCAAGTATTGATGCTGTAGTGCAGCATAAAGGAATCCTGAATTCTTGAGATGCTGTCCTTCAGATGAGAGTTTTAAGTCAAGATCACATCTGCCTGTGTGTGTGGTAGTTAAGTTGGATGTCAAAGGTTTTGTGGCAAGTGATGAAGAGCAGGGCAAATAACCCTAGTAACCTGACTAAATTACCATTAGCAGTATAAATATCTTAAATAAATGTACAGTTTTTATGGCAGTAGTAGTATATTGATGGGCACATGTTTTGTTTATGTTAAACATGGCTTCATATAAAGCCCAAACTTCTCTATTTGCTTTAATACTTTTAAGTAATAACAAGACATTTAGGTGGTAAAGACTAGTTGGAATTTCACAATTTGGGTAGAGGAATACTACCTATATTAATAAGGAGTAGTACTGAATTATGACCCGTCACACTGTGTACTAACTGTCTTCATTCTATAAGTAGACCCACATATGAACATCCACTATCCAGTTATCTTCATTCCTTTTCCTTTCTGTAGCTAGCCTTCTATGGCAATCACTGGCACCTCACCTTCCATCTGCTACCACATTCTGCCTACAGTTCAGAACTTCACTAACTTAACCCACGCCTGCCATTCTAGTCAGCTAAAGGTGCAGCTAGGTTTGTTTGTCTGCAGGAAATTTAATCCATGGCTGCTCTCTGGATTTTCACCATTCATTTCAACTTAGCTTGTTGAGAAATAGCTCCAGTTCATACAGTCTTTTGAAGGTGTACTGTTTCTCTCTCTAATGATATGTAAAAAAAAAAAATCACCTTCCATTTTTCATGTCATAGCTTTCTTGGAAGCAGCTGGATCACACACAAAATTCATGTTTCATTGTCCTCTTGTTCACTGCAATAACTAGAATGAAAGCAGAAGGTTGGAGAATGTGATATTGGTAGACAAAACAGATTTAAGAGTTTGCTATAATTACTACGGTGTTACTCATGCAAGTAGCCTAAACTGTAAAGGGGAAAGGTGTGTGTGTAATATATTTACTTGTAATATTCGTATACTAAAGCAGATTCTGAAATTGTATTGTGTGCAGAGTTGAGATCCTTTTGATGAATGAGAACTTTGATATTTCTGTGAAGTGCTATGCTGATTTAATACATCTGCTAGCCTGATAATCTCTGTTAATTCTAGCAATGAATTCCACTGTCTTTGTTCACTGACAAGAAGAGGCATTTTAGCTCGACAACTTTGTATGATATAATGGCAAATTATGTACAGATTGGCTGCTGGATTGTGTAATGCTGTTCCTGGACTGGTACTTTAGTCAGGTTTGTCATGCAGTGAATTGCATTAATGTGGCTGGTGAGAGTCAGGATTTCCTAACTAATTTGGCTGTCCGTAAATTCTTAGACTAAAGAAAGTTTTTGACTAGCTCTACTGACAGTAAATTCTTGGGTTTTGACTCGATCTCCAAAACAAGAAGTTGGGATCACGTGGATTTAGTCACCGAAACATTTTGTTTTTGATGACTGACAGAAAAAAGCAACTTTGTCCTTGGTGGGTTGTACTAATACTCTCATGTAGTAAAGCTGTTTTTTGTGTCTAATCTCACTGAACAAATACTGGTGAGCTTGGAAATATTGTGTAGTAAGCACAGATGGCAAATTACTCCGTTACTGTAGAACTCTTACAAATGTCAGAAAAGTTCAGAGAGGTTTCAGAAGTGTAGGTGTTTTGTTATTTTCATTTATATGGAGGGAACTTGTAAAATGAGAATTGAGAAATTATGATTTTGCCTGACCTCATTTTCTTTTAGAGCCACTGTATATATTTACTTAAGTTATACTTCAGAGAATATTATTAGGATGTCACCACACAAACACCCTTCAAGTGGTGTACTTTTGATTTTGTAGCACGTCTACATTAGTTCCCCACTGACAGCAAACACTAATGAAACACTTAACCATTCCCTTAAGAAATTAAATATGTGAGTGATGTTGATTCTTGCACCAGCTGGATTTTTCCCATTTGCTTACTATAAGATTCTGAGCAGTGCAGTTCCCCACACCATTCATTCATTCTTATCATTCTACATTTATCCACTTTATCCATTTCAGGGTCAATGGAGAACTGAAATCTGTCCCAGGAGTCAGTGGGCCCAAGGATTTTCCTAGACAAGGAGGGAGCCCATCTCAGAAATGTGTTTGTGCATTTCTACTTACAGGCAATATGAAGAAAAATCAGATCTGAAGTAGTTTAACTTAATTTATTCAGCAACCTGTGGGTATCGGATCCGAGCCGGCAGCTTTCCAAGATAGAGATCCGAGCTCCAACCTCCTGCCCTTACCCATAATACCTTGCTACCTCCCTCCAGTCTTCAGATCTCGTTTGCCGCGGCTTCTAGAAGCACGAGTGACGAGCTCCTGGCGGTTTTGTGAGTTGTTCAAAGGGTTATTTGCTCTGTTTTTTCAAACTAAATTGTGTGTCTGTGTGTGTGCTTTAATCGACCCTTAATTTATTTAGCTTATTTTATTTTGAGTAGTGAGTTAGTCTGCTTCCCTGGCCGGGACTCAAACTCCCACTTTCTCCCAGGGTGAGAGGGACCCCAAAAAGAAAGATAGGCGGGAGAAGGAAAGAGACAAGTACAGGGAGAGGCATAGGAGCCACAAGCGGCGGGCCGATTCTGCCCTCCGGCCCCGCCGGCTAAGCAGCTCTGCTCTCCCTTGAAGGTCTCCGGGTCTTCCCCCTCTCGGCTCCGTTCTCCACGTTTCTCTCCGGAACCGGAGGAGGAGACCCAGCTACCTTCGAGGTCATCGAGGCAGCCTTCCCGGCCAGCCTTGGCGGCTTCTAGATCAACAAGGAGCCTTTCTGACGCGGACATGGACCGGATGAGGCGTCGCTTCCTCCAGGCTCAGATGCAGATGGGAGTGCTCTTGCCTCCCCCCCCCCCTCTGGGGGGGGAGCTCGGCCCCCTTTTTTGCCCCCATTGCTCCTTCTCCGATCCATTATCGGGTTTCGGAGCTGCCTGATCTGGGTAGCCTCGGAGCCGGGGAGTCTGCGCCGATAGTAATCGCTACTTCGCCGGCTTTACCCTCAAGTTTGTTGGGTCCTTTTTCGGATCCGAGCTCTTGGGGCCATGAGCCGAGCCTCTGATCCGGAGGGGTGAGTGTGTCTTCGGCTCCGATGTGGTCGGAGCACAGCTCTTTCAGGTCCGGTCGCTTCAGCTCCGGCACCGATCCACATGTCGGATTCAAGGGGGCTGCTCTCGGATCCCAGGGAGAGTGGTTCACCCTCGGCCTTCGACGTCGTGGAGAAGGTCCTCTCGAGGGATTCGAGGCCCCAGGCTCATGCTCTGGATCCACCCACCATTCCCTCGCATATGGGCCTGTCTTCCATCATCCGGCCCCAGGGACAGCCTGCGTCTACGTCCCAGATGGTTCCTCTAGAGGAACAGGACCTGGTTGGTGAGCCCTCCTTGGACAGCCCCCCCGAGGAGGTTCCTCACAAACAAAAGTGTAAAAGGAGGCACTTGGACTCCCCAGAGTCCCTCACGGAAGATACTGACTTGGAGGAAGGGGAAGGTTCCCCCAGGTCACCCCCCCCCGAGGACGTCTCCTTTGGAGACATCTTGGAGATGTTGCGCATTAGAGGGGGGTGTCAGCCCAAAAACCTTCCTCGGATGAGTCTGTGTTTCTGGAGGCATTTGACGCAGGCCCATCTACCTCTTGGGTGTTCCTCTCCAGCCAACCCCCTGGTAGATCTTATAACTACCAGGGCGTGGAAGGAGCCGGACACTGTAGAGCCGATCCCCAGGAGACCAGATAAAGATCCTTAGCCCCCTGACAGACAGAACAGCATGGAGCAAAGGTTCCCCAGTAGATGCCATGGTGGTGGCAGTGGCCACCAAGAAGGAACTGGCACAGGATAGTTCCTCAGTACATCCTCCCGACAAGGAGTCTCGGACGATGGACAGCATTGGAAAGCGGATGTTTGCTTCAGCCACCTTCTCCGTAAGGGCGCTGAATTACTTGGCACACGTGATTCGGCTTCAGCGGGATCTAGTCAGAGTACGCTGGGTCACCCCGGAGTCCATGTTGGCCGAGGACAAACGAACCTTCTCTGCACGAATGGCCATTCTAAAATCGATATCCAACACATCTATGTGGCTTCTCTCCCATGGAGGGGGTGGCTAGAGCCAGCGGAGCAGGCATCGCCTTACGGCATCATGCCTGGCTCCATCTTTGCGATATTGCGGAACCCGTCAAGGCGTCCTTCGCGAACGCTCCCTTTGACGGTTCTACTCTGTTTGGCAAGAATGTCCGTGATACGCTACTCCAGAGTGAGAAAGACGGGAAGACGTTGTCTGCCATCGGAATCAATTTCTCGGCTCCTCAAAGGTCCTTTTCCAGGAACCAGAGAGGACAAAAGAAGATATGGTTCCTGAAATTTCAACAATCCCATTTCGCTTCGGATCCTTCGTCCTTCAGAGGCAGAGGAGGACAAGGCAGACGCCGGCCCAGCGGCAGGGGGGGGGGGCGAAGAATTTCGGGTCGAGGGAACCTTTTTCCGACCGACCTGTGCAGCAACCCTGAGGGGTTGCCCAACTGCTCCTCTCTCGAGGCAGTTGGGGGACATTTCTCGGAACACCTAGCACATTGGGAGTCCATCACGACAGATCGCTGGGTGCTCCAAATAATATCCAGAGGTTACTCTATTCTCTTCGTGAACCTTCCCCCTCAGTTGGGGCACCTCCCCGACTTCCCACCCGGTCAGAGGGAGGCGGCAGCTTTAGAGGTAGAACAGCTGCTAAGAAAGAGCCATCCAGCACGTCCCCCCAGGCCAGTCCGGATCAGGCAATTACTCCAGGTTCTTCTTGGTGCCAAAAAAGACGGGGGACTTAAGGCCAATTCTCGACCTGTCTACATTGAACCTGTTCATTGCAAAGGAAAAATTTTGGATGGTCACCATTCTATCTATTCTCCCCCTTCTGCAGGAGAATGACTGAATGTGCTCCATAGACCTCAAGGATGTGTACTATCATATTCTAATGGACAGGCGATCCAGGAGGTTTCTCCACTTTCAGTTGGGGGCCAGTCATCATCAGTTCAGGGTCCTCCCTTTTGGCCTCACCACAGCCCCCAGGGTGTTCACCAAGGTCATGGCGGTTGTAGCGGCCTACCTGAGGCTTCAGGGAATACAGGTCTTTCCTTACCTGGACAACTGGTTCCTCGCCGCTCCCACCAGGCATCTACTATGCTCGGTCAGGGATTATTTCCTGCATTTGGCCCACCAATTGGGGATCACTATAAATTACAAAAAATTGTCCCTTCAGCCTGCTCAGGTCCTGGACTTCATAGGGGCCAGAATAGACACGCTTCAGTCCAAGGCTTTTTTGACATCGGACAGACTCCGCAACCTAACTCTCCACGTCTTAGCTCTTCTACAGTCTCCGGCCCCACCAGTGGAATTAGTCCTGAGGGCTCTAGGGTCTTTGGCGGCAGCTATCAACCTGTCACCCCTAGCCTGCTTGAATATGAGGGTTCTTCAATGGACCTTGCAGGTCCAGTGGTTTATCCTTCTACATCCGTTGTACTTCCCGATTTCCCTCAGCAGGGAGTGCAGGGAATCTCTGCTTTGGTGGCTCCTTTCCCAAGAGCTTCGGGAAGGGCGGCCCTTTTTGATGCCTCTACCCCAAGCCACAGTGACCATGGACGTTTCTCGCCTAGGGTGAGGGGAGCATTGCATGGGCAGAACCGTTCAAGGCATGTGGACTCAGACAGAGACCGTTCTGCATATCAATGTTCTGGAGATGAGGGCAGTGCTTCTAGCGTTGCAAACTCTCCATGCCCTTTTTCCTCTAGGGACTATTGCAGTTCAGACAGACAACATGTCAGTGGTCTGGTACATCAACAAACAGGGGGGGACCAGGTCTTGCCCTCTTTGCCGAGAGGCCATGAGATTTTGGGAGTGGGCGATATCCACCAACCATTTTCTGCTGGCAACGCACATTCCGGGTTGGTCCAAAACTTTAGTGGACAAGCTGAGTCAAACTATCCTCTCACCGTACGAGTGGTCTCTGAACCCCTTAGTAGCGAAACAGATCTTCCTCAAATGGGGTCAACCTTGCTGTGATCTGTTCGCATCACCTTCGAACGCAAAGTGCAGTGAGTTTTTCGCTCTAATCCCTCCACCGGGGAAGAGCCTCAGAGATACTCTAGTTCATGCTTGGCCATCTGGTCTTCTTTATGCTTATCCTCCTCTCCCGTTAATGACAAGATTCTTGCAGAAAGCTCATCGGTTGGGGAGCAAGGTTATCCTCATAGCCCCATTCTGGCCTCGTCAAACCTGGTTCCCGTACCTGCAGTCTCATCTCATAGCTCCTCCTTGGATCTTGGATCCCATTCCGGATCTGATTTCTCATCCTTCGGGATTGAAAACTCCGAACCTGGATGACCTTAAGCTTTTGGCCTGGTTGATCCAGTTCTGTTAGTGGCTAGAACTCCCGGCATCTCATCCGCAGTTAAATCCATCCTGGTGGCGGCACATAAGCTTTCTACCAGGAAAGTCTACAACAGTAAATGGAAACGTTTTTCTATCTGGGCCGGGCATATGAATTTGGATCCCTTTACGGCTTCCATTACAGCAGTACTTGAGGTCTTATCTCACATCTCACATCTTTCATCAGGGGGCCAGTTCTTCAACTGTGAAGGTTCAAATGGCGGCCATTTCCCACTTCCACATCGAAGACAATCTTGGTCCCTTAGCTTCCTCAAAGATCTGTAAGACCTTCTTGAAGGGCACTTTTCTTTTGACCCCCTGTCAAGAATGCGGTTCCTCCGTGGGACCTAACCTTAGTCCTCCAGGCTCTAACTGCCCCCCCCCCTTTGAGCCCGCAGCTTCGGTTGACTTAAAGTATTTGTCTTGGAAAACTGCCTTCTTGATTGCTATTACCTCAGCTAGAAGGGTATCGGAGCTTCAGGCCCTTTGTACTTAAACGTCCGTATCTTGTCTTCCATAAGGACAGGGTATCCCTCAGGACTAATCCCTCTTTTTTACCTAAAGTGGCTTCCGAGGTTAACATCAACCAATCCATTAATCTGCCGGTTTTCTTCCCTAACTACTAGAACAAAGGGGAGTACAGACTCCATTCATTAGATGTGCATAGACAGTTGCCTTTTTATTTGCACAGAACAGCTGCCTCTCGCAAGTCGGAGCAGCCCTTTGTTTCCTTTGCTAAGCCATCAACGAAGGTGACTCTAGCAAGGTGGATATCTCACTGCATTTTGCTCACGTACAAACTTTCTGGTTGGCCTGAGCCCGTGGGGGTTTTGCTCATTCTACCCGTTCTATGGCTACCTCTGCTGCCTTTTGGTCAAGGGTCCCCTTGGATGACATTTGTTCTGCGGCTACTTGGGCTTCCTATCATACCTTTATTTCTCATTGTAAATTAGATCTGATATCCAGAGAGAGGGCAGCCTTTGGCTCTGCAATGCTCCGGAATATTCTTCCTTGAGGGCTACCCAAGTTTTTTGGTAGCTGGGGACTCTGTCCCACAGGTTGCTGATCAAATGAAGTTAACTGCTTCAGATAAATGAGTTATCTACTCACCATAACGTTCCATCTGAGTAGGTGACTTCATTTGTCAGCAACCGACCCCCCCTCCGTCCCCCTAACCTGTAGTTTGTTACCTGAATGATTATATGGTTCACTCCTGGTAGTTATCAGGTTAGGATATTCAGGTTTTGCTTGTTTTGGTGCTGTCTGGTAATTGGGCAAACTCAATCTGAGGACTGGAGGGAGGTAGCCAGGTATTATGGGTAAGGAGGAGGAGCTTGGAGCTCGGACCTCTAGCTTGGAAAGCTGCCGACTTGGATCCGATACCCACAGGTTGCTGACAAATGAAGATACCTACTCAGATGGAACGTTATGGTGAGTACATAACTTCTTTTTCAACTGAGCCACTAATGTGGTGTGGACGGAAACTGGAATTCCCAGTGATGCCCCCTTTTGAGGATGTGCAGAATGTGCAAAATACTCCAGACGAGAAACCAAGCATGGTGTGGTGCCACTACTGTAACACACTGCTATTTTGTGTTCTTAAACTTTTTCCTCTACGTGTTTAAAATATCCAGTTGTACTAGTTAAGCCTAATTAGTTAACAGTAAACAATAGTTAAATGAAATACTAAATGAGATGAAAAAAGTAGGTTTCTTAATAAGTTATGGTGCCAGTAATCAAGAAGAGGGTGACGAGCTACTCTAATCCTAAAGCTGCTTAATCCTTTTTGTAATAAACCACCTGAACACCAGGATCCAGTTGTTTAGAAGGCAAAACTTGACGTTAGGGTAGGCTTCCCTTTACTTTGTGTATTCTGCATTGTTCCTACATTTAGATTTCATTTTTTGAAATGTCAACACTAGCGCAGAACCTTGCAGCATTTAACCATAAATTTACATCTGTGTCCTCAATATGTGAACATTGCGGCATTGCTAAGTATTTGTTGGTTGGAACAGCCCATTGAAAAGACAGAGGTTGCTGATCATGCAAGCGAAATTTGTGATTTTATAAACTCATGTCACTCACTTCATTACAGTGGTTGCCTGTTAAGTGTCTGGATGTAACTTTGGAAACATAATTCTAAGATCATGCCACAGAAATATCTACAGTTTATCAACAAACTGTTTGGTGTTTGTTTTGATCCCTCCAACCATCCACAGCCCCTTTTCCCCCTTTTGTACATGGGGTCAGGGTGTTACTTCAAAAGTGATGAGTGACAATCATCTAGAACCAAAGTTAGCCACCAGGTGGCTAATAGCCCTGCCATGGTAGTTCTTCTGCACTACACACACTCATGCACACCCACACCTATAGTCAATTTAGAGTATCCAGTCTACCAGCTGCATGTCTTTGAAATGTGGGAAGAAGCCATGCACTCGGAAGAAACCCATGCAAACTCGAGAGAGGGCATACAGGCTCCTTCACAGAAGACAACCCAGCCAAGAAGCGTTCCAGGGTACCTCTTGCTGTGAGGAGAAAACGCTATCCGGTGCACCACTGTGCTATAAAACAACAAAAAAGTTGCATGGAACATCATAGTAAATGGTATTGGGCAAAATTAGTCATAGGGAGGACTACACACTTGCTGA